>NC_072770.1:21241618-21336553 GCF_022539595.1 Amphiprion ocellaris | reverse complement strand
TTTATGTTCAAGGATGTTGGGTGGAATATACCAACCAGCCATCCAAGGTCTACAGTAGTGAATTTTAGGTAGAATATACCATCTAAACACTCACCTTTCTAGGTGTACATTGGAGGATTTCTAGTTGAATTCTTCTTCCAAACCCGTCTTTTAGTCTACATTTAAGGATGCTTTAGGATGGTATATTCTTCCCAAACCAACTTCTCAGGTCAACATTTCAGGTGGAATATTTCCTCCATACTAACTTTTTTTGGTATACATTGAAGGATTTTTTCTAAAACCACCCTTTCAGCGTCTATATTGAGGTTTTAGGTAAGAACATTCCTTTTAACCAGCCCCTCAGGTCCTCTGAGGATTTTGGATGGAATACTCGGTTCTAAAGCAACATTTTTGGTGCATGTCCCAAGGATTTTTGGTGGAATGTTCCCTTTAAGGTGGATGTTTGAGGACCTTGTAGGTGGAATACCTTCCTGAAATCAACCTTTTAGTGTCAACATTCAAAGATTTAAGGTGGAATATTCCTTTAAACCAACCTAAATTTCATGTTTTGATCATTATCAAGTGAGAAACCTCAATCCAGACTCCTCATAATGACATTTGAGATTTATGCTGCTGTTATTTGTTTAGTCCAGACTAAATGACAGAAATCCACAACGTGTTAATTTTATTTCAGGACTACGGTTTACTTAAATGTCAAACAAATCCATGTGCTCTAAAAAACTCAACAGCTTGACAAACTCTAAGATTAAAACTCTCCACAAGGATCCAAAAATAAGCTGGACCTTCTACATGAGAGGCTTTATTATTTTTCATCTACTTCCTGAAAAGTTTGGTCAATAAAAAAGACAAAACTAATATTTTTCAGCTGAACTAAAGACAGACTTTGTGATTTCTTCTGCTCACATGTTGTGTTTTTGTAAACTTACTCTTTCAAATAAATAGCTGCCCTAACCCCCTGCGAACCCAGCGTTTGTCCTGGTTTTTGTGTTGCCTCCTCGCGACCCTAGAGCAGGCCGGGTCCTAATGTTTTTGAGCAACACACCATACTATGACATTTTTTACAATGATGGTTCTACTATTAAGCGCAGTTTGACATGTTCTAGGTGTTTCCTTTGTGTGAAAACTGCAGAGATTTCAGGTTTCAGAAGGGTGGTTTTCAACTTTCTTTGTTAACTTTCTGCCTTCAACTTTAAACTACATTTCCCTTGACTAAACCAGCCCCTCTGGACTTCCAGGAAGCTGTGTTCCTATTGGCTGTTCCAGGTGGCTGCTTGGTGTTATCAGGAACACCTGAGCAGCTCAGTATCTTCCTGCTTTATTTAGCTGCAGACAAACATTTCCTCTGCTTCTCTTCACCACTGAACTGGGTTTGGCTCCATTGCTTTAGTTTGTTCTTTAGGCGTTGGCTTGCAGCTTCCAGCAGTAAAATAGGCTTTAATGTGTTTCTTGGTGTGTTTTAGGGCTTTGTACTGGATAGTTGTCTTGGTAAATGTGGTTCTTTAGCCACAGTTAGCACTATGGTGCTAATGTGTGCAGTGATTAGTGGATTTGGTACAGCTGAGTTGTGTCTTTATCTTGGCTGTAGTGAGTCTTTAGAGGTTTTTGGTCAGACACATTCTGTATTCCTGTTTGTGAACCAACGTTGGTTGTCCAGAAGGTAAGAGTTCCTGTCCTGATTCTCTGTTCTCAGAGGTTCTCTGGTAGGCTGCAGGAGACTTTAGCGTTTGGGTTGTGCTAGTTTGGTTTTTGTACAGTTTCATTTGGATGACTATCTTGAGGCCCCCTCCATGTGGTTTAGTGAGGTTTTCTGGACAAATTCTACAAAGCAACCTGCAGCAGAAGAGACTTTGAGAGTTTTTAGGAAGTTCTGGAGACCAGACTTTAGAGCAGCAGAAACATTTGTCAGTAGTTTGAGAAGGTGAGCTTCAGAGTAGAAATGAGACGGAAACCTTCTTGACCCGTGTGGTGAGGTCCTGTACCAAGAGTTTGAGCAGGTTGTGAAGAGTCTGTAGTTCTTTGGTCTGAAAGCACAAGAAGAGTCGACTCATTAAAGGAGAAAACAGGAGATATTGTTGGTTCTTCTGTCGCTCTGCAGTTTCCTTAGACTGAATATCAAGTTTATATTTTAAATGATTTCCCATGTGAGCCCAAGAAGACTTCAATAAACTCCCTCCATTCCCTGGACACAACATATTTTATTACCATGCTAAATCTTTTTTTAAAAATGTTTTTGAGTTTTAATCATAGTTTTAGCATAGTTTTTTTTTCCTCTTTGCTTGTTTACTTTTGTCATCTGTGTGGAAGGTGCTAAACAAATAAAGTTGAATTGATAAACTGAATAATTGACTAACTCATGATTGTGACAACAGAAGTATTTTCATTGTGATTCATGGGTTTATGTCATTTTTAAGGTTGGGGTTAAAATCTTGACAGAAAAAAAAGATTAAAGAAATAAACTACATAACAAAAAGCAATTAAATCAAAGGAAAAAAATTTATACAATAAAACTTTTACAAAGCTTTATTATTAAAAAGTATTTTTTAAATGTTTAATTATGGAAAATATTGTATCTGTAATTTTGAATATTTGTATTTTAAAATTTTTGTTTAATTTCATAATTACATGTATCTTGTTTGATTATCTAATTCAATATTTTGTCTGTTTAATATAGTTAAACATTAAATACAATTACATTATATTAAACAGACAAAATATTGAATTAGATAATCAAACAAGATACAATACATGTAATTATGAAATTAAACAAAATTTTTAAAATACAAATATTCAAAATTACAGATACAATATTTTCCATAATTAAACATTTAAAAAATACAATTAAACAAGAAGAATATGAAACATTTAAAAAAAAATACAAAATATTTAATTAGATTATTAAATCTTTAAAAAGAGAAAACATTTCATTAAAAAATTAAATGTTTAATTAGAATATTACATCTTAAAGACAATAAAACTTCAAATAGGAATTAAACAGAAAATACAATGAAGCATTTAAAAAGAAAATTAAACATTAAAAGGTGGTAAAACATTTAAAAAGAAAAACCTTAACAAAGATTTAATCAAAAGATTAAACATTGGGAAAGAAAAGGAAATTTTTCAAACAAACCGATAAAACATTTGAAAAAACAACAATTAAACATTAAAAAGACAAAACATTTCTAAATCAAATCAGACATTAGAAAAGAATAAAAGGTGAGAAAAGAGCAAAACTAAACATTTAAGAAGAATCAAACTAAGATAAAACATTTGAAAAGACACCAGTTAAACTTTAGAAGATCAAATTAAACAGAAGAAACAATAAAATGATCAAAAGAGCAAAAACAGATAAAGACCTTAAAGTGTTTTCTAGTCTGAAATGAAAACATCAAGTTGTTTCTTTAAACGTTTCCTCTTTCTATGTTCTTGGTTTGATTGTGGACAGATTTACTAAGAATTCATTTCAGAAAACTGATTTCCAGATAAAGTCTACTAGTAGTTGACGGCATTGATCAAACTAATGTTACCTTCTGATCTCCACAAACTTTACTGTTCAGTGAAGAGAATCAAAGTTTGTTGAGGATTTCTAAAAAACCCACAGGTGAAGGTCTGACAAGAACTTAGATGGATGGTCTAAATGTGAAATCAAGAGTCATGGTCACAAGTTTTAAGGCTTCTGTTAACCAGAAAGTTCAAACTAACAGAGAAGTACTGAGAAACTTTTAAATCTTCAGTCCTCAGACTGTCTGAAGGTTCAAACTAACAGAGAACTACTGAAGAACTTTTAAGATTTCAGTCCTCAGACTGTGGAAAGGTTCAAACTAACAGAGAAGTACTCAGGACCTTAGAAGATATCAGTCCTTGGACTGTCTGAAAGTTAAATCTAACAGAGAACTACTGTGGGACTTCGAAAATTTCAGCCCTCAGACTGTGTGAAAGCTCAGGTCCTGAGGACTCGGGAGGTGTGGAGGCTTGAAAAGTCTTGGAACTGAGGGTTCAACCCTCCAGCACAAAGGATGAAGTCCAACCTCCTGAGAAAAACGGTCGAGTCGAGACTCAAGTTAAAAAAAAAACTTGAAAATGGCAGAAAATAGATGATAAATGCGCAAAAAAAAGAAGAATTAGTATCTGAGCAAGTAGCTCAGGGGGATAAGAGGATAGACTACCAAGCGGAAGGTCGCAGGTTCAAGACCCACCACTGGCCTTTTTCTTTGTTTGTCTTTGTCAGGATTTTGAGAAAATTTAAGAAAGGTCTGGTCTTGAACCAGCGACCTGCAGCTCCATAGGCAAATCCTTAACTCACTGAGCTACAGATCAGATAAAAAGAAATGATTTCGTCGTCCCTTTGGCATCGTAGTTCGTGAAGTGACCACATGGGCAGAGCCAAGGCGGAGTCTGGGTGGAGTCAGGGCGGAGAGTAGGCGGGGAGGTGGGTGGCGGCCTCCCCCCTCTACTCCCCCACCACCCACCACACCTTCCCCCGCCCGACGAGTTCTTCGAGTCTCCACGAGTTCTTCGAGTCTCGATGGGTTTTCCCGAGTTTCTGGAGTTTCCACGAGGTCAGAGGCAGAACAAGTTGTCATGAAGAGGTGTTGAAGTCAGCCAGGATGGACTGACTTTTTACAGCGACCAGAAGGAAGATGACTAGAAAAGCAGGTCTTTAACCACCATCCATAAAATCCATGGAGTCGGCTCCAGAGAAATGAAGGAAGGTCAACTTTTATCAACCTCCATCCAGATGTTCAACTTGATATCTTTACTTTGACATTTTTAGCACCACAAACCTTTAGTATCACACTTTATTATCATTTATTAGGACTTTAATGGAATCCACCAGCAGATTTAGTTTTTGTTGACAAACTTTATTCTTGTCGTCGTGGGACTGCAGTATTTAAAACTCTTCCTTCTATTTGACCTCATGTTTATTAGTTTTAGTGGAGAAAGTTATTTTAGTTGTCGATTAGTCACTTAAAAACCAAATAATAAATTGGATTAGTCAAGAGGTTTAAATTTCTTACTTTGTCATATTTTAAATATGGCAAAAAATATAAAAATAAAGTGTCTTGAGACAATTTGACCTGTATTTGGCATTATATAAATAAAATTGAATTAAAATTGTATGTATCTTGTAATGTTGGAGTAATTCAGCCATATATGTTGGAAAACACATTTTCTTTGTCCATTAATCTGTTGATTGTTTTCTCCAGTAATTCATTTCTAGTTTTGGTTTATAAAATGTCAAACCCAAATATATTCAGTTTACTGTCATAAAAACCAAAAAGATTTACATTCATGATGCAGGAATCAGGCAGTTTTTCACTTTTTATCTTAGTTTAGTCAGAAAGATAGTTGATAATGTGTGAATTGTTGCAGCTTGTGAGCCGTAGAAGGTTTTAATCTTTGGGGCCGAGTGTCAAAAAACATTTAGAAACAAACATCAGCAAAGTACTCAAAGATTTTAACATTATTTGCATGACAATGTCAAATTAAAGGACATTTATTTCCAACGTAAATGTGTGATATTTATCCTCTGGAGCTTTCGCTTCACATCGTCTTCCACCTGGACTGGTTTGGTCAGGAGCATGTGCAACAAACATTTGAAAAACTGCACTTTAACATCAATGAATGACACTGAAGTTTAATCTCGACATAAATGAGACTGAGTCTGGATGTGCTGCTCTGTCATTAACTCCTAAGTTTAGGGAAAGTTCAAACAAAAGAGGACAGTTCAGATCAGACTTGAGAATAAGACTTGAGAATGAGCTGATGTTGAACAAACATCTCAGACTTTCTGAGCTTCAGCACCTCTAGCAAGATATTTTAACAACAAGCAACTCAAGAGATCCACATGTTGGAGAGTTAGCTTTAGCTGAGCCAAAGAACATGTGGGACGCTAACCTAGCAAACATTTCAGACTTTTCTGTGAATTCTGAGAAATAATTTACTATTTAATGACAGAGCTACACATCTTAACTCAGTCTCATTAAAACAGACACTAATTCAGTGTCATCCATCCATATTAAAGTGCAGTTACCCAAAATGTTTGTTGCATGAGCTCCAACAAAACCTGTCCAGGTAGAAGGCCACTTTGACAAACAGGAAGTGGACGATTCCAAGCAGATTTATAGAAGGGGGAATCGGACTGTACTAAGTGTGGTCCAGTATAGAGGGGTGTTTTGTGGGTTTTTAAGGCTGATAATGATTATTAGTGAGACATTTGGCGTATATTCATTTGGATATTCATTTGCAGTAAATGAAAGTATTTAAAATCTTGGAGTTAAATTTACAAGAACACAAACTTTAACAGAAAACTTTGTTGATACGTTTTTGTTTTGTTTACAGATGTTAAGTTAAAGGAGTTTTATTCGTGACGAATAACCAATCAAATCACTCCAGAAGACAGAGCGACCACAGGTAGATAAAGGTTCAGAGCCAAAGTAGCGCCATTTTTAAATGTATTTATTACCGTAAATCAGTAAAAAATAAAATACTGATAATCAGTAAATCAGTCAGCCCACAATTACTACAATTCTACAATGTATGTCTCTTTCCTTTGACTTGTTATTTGTACAATATACGATGTATATGATGGCCTTTTTTCATAACAAAGGCTATACTATGATGTTTTCTAAGAGACATACCATGCTACTCTGTTTGCACTCCTCCTCCTCTGTTTTCTGGGTTGTACTCAGCTGCATGCCTTCATCCACCCGGCCTCCGTTGACTCGTCCCGCCTGCCGTCTCTGGAGCTGAAGCTGGATTGGAACAGACCAAAGTACAGTCCAATCACGATGCCAGCTGCCTCTCAAAAGGCTCCTTCATCTGGCAGGTGGCGGCACTTCTTCTGAGGGGAAGCTGAGCTGGCCCGGCAGAACTTTGGAGATGTGTTCCAGTGGTTGGTGGATGTGTGGGGAGATAGAGAGGGACCTTTGAATTGTTCAGAAAGGAAAACAGGGAACCCATTGGTAGTTTTAGTTTAGGGTGCTACTGCGGTGTGTTTTTGGGCTTGAAAAGGTGAACAGGAAGAGTTTTTTTTCGTATTGATTATCTTTTACTTGGTTCCTGGTTGGAATGCCCATCAATGTCAACATGAAGTTCACTTTTAGTTGTTTATTTATTTTTATTTTACTACCACCCATTTGCTTTTAACTCCCTCACATGTTGTGTTGTTGTAAACTTCCTCTTTCAAATAAATACTCGTCTAACCCTCTGGAAACCCGCGTTTGGACTCTTTTGATGTTGCTCCTCACCTACTTCAGACAGCCGGGACAAAACAACGTTTTGTGGCACGTTTTAACAACATGTTGAAAAATCGCATTTTTTTTTTCGACACAGTACTATGGCGTTTTTTTGGCACCAAAATTCATGATGATTTTTTTTCAAAGAGAACCTTACCATAGTGTTTTTTACAGCTTCCTTTACATTATTTCATCATATGGCACGTTTTTACAACATGTTGAAAAATCGCCTTTTTTTTCCGACATATGGCGTTTTTTGGCACCAAAATTCATGATGATTTTTTTTTCAAAGAAAACCTTTCTGGAGTGTTTTTCACGGCCTCCTTTACATTATTTCATCATATGGCACGTTTTTACAACATGTTGAAAAATCGTATTTTTTTCCAACATATTACACTATGGCGTTTCTTTGTGCCAAAATTCATGATGATTTTTTTTTCAAAGAAAACCTTACCATAGTGTTTTTCACGGCCTCCTTTACGTTATTACATCATATGGCACGTTTTTACAACATGTTGAAAAATTGCAATTTTTTTCGACATAGTATACTATGGCGTTTTTTGTGCCAAAATTCATGATGATTTTTTTTTTTTTAAGAAAACCTTTCTGGAGTGTTTTTCACGGCCTGCTTTACATTATTTCATCATATGGCATGTTTTCACAACATGTTGAAAAATGACATTTTTCGACATAATATACTATGGCGTTTTTTTTTGCGCTAAAGTTCAAGATGATTTTTTTTCAAAGAAAACCTTTCTGGAGTGTTTTCCACGGTCTACTTTACATTATTTCATCATATGGCACATTTTTACAACATGTTGAAAAATCACATTTTTTTTTCGACATAGTATACTATGGCGTTTTTCTTGTGCCAAAATTCATGATGATTTTTTTTTTTTAAAGAAAACCTTTCTGGAGTGTTTTTCGTGGCCTCCTTTACATTATTTCATCATATGGCACGTTTTTACAACATGTTGAAAAATCGTATTTTTTTCCGATATATTACTCTATGGCATTTTCTTGCGCCAAAATTCATGATGATTTTTTTTTCAAAGAAAACCTTTCTGGAGTGTTTTTCACGGCCTCTTTTACATTAATACATCATATGGCACGTTTTTACATGTTGAAAAATTGCAATTTTTTTTCGACATAGTATACTATGGCGTTTTTTTTGTGCCAAAGTTCATGATGATTTTTTTTCAAAGAAAACCTTTCTGGAGTGTTTTTCATGGTCTACTTTACATTATTTCATCATATGGCACATTTTTACAACATGTTGAAAAATCGCATTTTTTTTTCCCGACATAGTATACGATGGCGTTTTTTGTGCCAAAATTCATGATGATTTTTTTTTTTTCAAAAAATACCTTTCTGGAGTGTTTTGCGCAGCCTACTTTACATTATTTTATCATATGTCATGTTTTCATAACATGTTGAAAAATGACATTTTTTGACATAGTGTACGGCATTTTTTTGCGCCAAAATTCATGATGATTTTTTTTCAAAGAAAACCTTTCTGGAGTGTTTTTCACGGCCTCCTTTACATTATTTCATCATATGGCACGTTTTTACAATGTTGAAAAATCGCTTTTTTTTTCGACTCAGCTGCATGCCTTCGTCCACCCGGCCTCTGTTGACTCGTCCCGCCTGCCGTCTCTGGAGCTGAAGCTGGATTGGAACAGACCAAAGGACAGTCCAATCACGATGCCAGCTGCCTCTCAAAAGGCTCCTTCATCTGGTGGAACTTCTTCTGAGGGGAAGCTGAGCTGGCCTGGCAGAACTTTGGAGATGTGTTCCAGTGGTTGGTGGATGTGTGGGGAGATAGAGAGGGACCTTTGAATTGTTCAGAAAGGAAAACAGGGAACCCATTGGTAGTTTTAGTTTAGGGTGCTACTGCGGTGTGTTTTTGGGTTTTAAGAGGTGAACAGGAAGAGTTTTTTTTTCGTATTGATTATCTTTTACTTTGTTCCTGGTTGGAATGCCCATCAATGTCAACGTGAAGTTCACTTCTAGTTCTGTTTATTTTTTTTTATTTTACTACCACCCATTTGCTTTTAACCCCCTCACATGTTGTGTTGTTGTAAACTTCCTCTTTCAAATAAATACTGGTCTAACCCTCTGGAAACCAGCGTTTGGACTGTTTTTCTGTTGCTCCTCACCTACTTCAGACAGCCGGGACAAAACAACGTTTTGTGGAAAAAAGGCTATACTATGACATTTTTTGGGCGACATGCTATATTATGAACTTTTTAGAGCGACATGCTAAACTATGACGTTTTTAGAGCGACATGCTAAACTATGACGTTTTTAGAGCAACATGCTATACTATGGCGTTTCAAGACCGACATGCTATACTATGACGTTTTTTGAGCGACATGCTATACTATGACGTTTTCAAAGCGACATGCTATACAATGATGTTTTTAGACCAAAGGCTATATTATGACGTTTTTAGAGTGACATGCTATACTATGACAATTTTAGAGTAACATGCTATACTATTACGTTTTTTGGGTGACATGCTATACTATGACGTTTTTAGAGCGACATGCTTTACTATAATGTTTTTAGAGCTACATGCTATACCATGATGTTTTTTGGACGACATACTATGCTATGACGTTTTTTGGACCAAAGGATATACTATGTTTTTAGAGCGACATGCTTTACTATAATGTTTTAGAGCTACATGCTATACTATGATGTTTTTTGGACGACATGCTATACTATGACGTTTTTTGGGTGACATGCTGTACTATGACGTTTTTAGAGCGACATGCTATACTATGACATTGTTAGAGCGACATGCTATACTATGACGTTTGTTGGGCGACACTCTATACTATAGGCTTTTTAAATTGACATATTACTATGACGTTTTTTTTGTTTTAGTTTTTTTTGTTTTTTAGCAACATATAAGAATTTGAACAGTTTTAAAAATTACTATACTTTTACTTGTGCAATGAAATATTATTCTATGGCATATTTTAGACGACATATACTCTGATGTTTTCTTGAAAAACATACTATTTTGACAATATACTGCACTATGACATTTTTTGAACCACATATACATGACAATTTTAGGCAACATCCTATCATTTTGCACTTTTTTAACCACATAATAATCAGTTGGTTTTTTTTGCCAACATGCTATACTATGAACTACAGGCCATACTATGTTATTCTTGAGTAAAGTATACTATACTTTGACATTTTCTGAACTACATCCTATACTATGGTGTTATACACAGAGTGCTTTGGTTACATGTTGATTTATAATCTAGATTTTTTTTTCTGTTTTGTTTTTTGACGGGATTACCACAGACCTGACCGTGAACACCGTTGACACCCACCTGAGGGAGGCGCTGCCTAAGATCTCAAGGCTGCTTGGTCGTGGTCTTTCTGGTCCTGCTCCAGAACGCCTTCATCAACTATGTCTTCTTTTGAAGAGGCCCTCAGATGCTGCAATCTCTGACCTTCAGGAGGAACTGCTACTTTCACTCTGTAATGAGACGGCGGTTATTTTAAAGACCCAGCTCCTGGCGGCTTTGAGTGAAAGTTTAACACCCATCAAAACGGAACTACAGACAGTTAAATCTGAGCTGTCGGTCAGTATTTCAAACATCAAGTCCGACCCGGATGCCCTAAAGCACGCTGTGGGTGAAACGGAAACTTCACTCCACATCACTGACGACATCGTCACACTCCAAAGCAGAGCACCTGTCTGCTGAACTTTTAAAAGTGGACTATAAATGTGAAGAATGTGAGCAGCAGCAGACTGTGAGCAGCGGAACAGATGTGATCAGAAAGACGTCATTTTCTTTTTTCTTTTCTTTCTGGTTGACTTGATGATGTTGGAGCTGATTCTGATATTTCAGGATAAAAAAGCTGCTTTTCCTTCACAGACTTTTCAGGAAATTATTCTCTCAGGTTTTCTCTGCTATTTATATTTTTATTATCTGTGATTATTTCATTATTTCTTTATTGTAAAAATAAAGTTTGAAGCATAAAGACTCATTTAGTTACTTTAATCTTGAAATCTTTGATGTAGCAGAACTAAACTTCCATTTTCCTTCTTGTACTTCTGATACTAGAACTAAACGTATCTTCAACAGGGATCATATGCTTTTAATGAATCAGCAGCAACATCACAACAACAAATGAGACAATTTTCAACAAATTAATGAAACTGATGTCATTTAAAACTATCAGCGTCTGTTTTAGTGTCAAATTAAAGCTGATTACTGACAACTAGAACATTAACGTTACTGTTTTAATCACATTTAAGTTTCCTGAACGTTACATTAATGTCAACCAGCCACAGTTTTATGAACTTAATGAACCACATTACAGAAACACAACACACTTCAGCTGTTTACATGAAATTCAACACAAACATCGTTTGCTTAATGCTACGTTAGCTTTAATCATGCTACGACTGAGCAGCTAGCTCGGTTAGCATCGCTAACATTAAAGCTAATATTTACTATGCTAACTTTCTTCTCTGGTCAGCACACACTGAAACAAACTCCACCAACATCTGGAGTGCATGGCACACGTTACATCTGACACTAAAGCTGCATATAAAGTGCATTAAAAGCGGCACCGATACGAAAATAAACATTTACTTACCGAACTATCAGAGTCCTTTCAGTGTCTGCTGGTAGAATCAGCCGAAGGTAGAAAACTGGTTAAAACAAGCCAACGGGCAGGAAAACTGTCTGTGGAAAATGTTCTGCTGCTCCACCGATAAATAAACCAACAGTTATTATAACAGAATTAATCCAAACAAGGAGAGCAGAGTCTCTGCTGCCTCCTCCATAGGACCTGTCAATCGTTCCAGACCGGACTGTCAATCAAGTAGTCCCGCCCCCTGGCTTTGCGAAACTTTAACACTCTATAAAAAAAATCATTATTGATTTATTTTAAGATCGACCACTTGATCTCTCATTCTGACCATGAAAACTCACCCAACAAAATGTATGTACAGTCTGTGCACCATACTCTGTTTGGCTCCACACTTGCTGATGACCACTTCCGGTCTCAGAAAATGAAAAAACGGACCTTTTTTCGTTTCTGGCTCTTACTGATTTTACTTTCTTGTTATTCTAAATATAAAACGAAAATCAAAGCATTTTAAAAAATCGTATATCCCTTTTTGATCATGAAAAGGAAAAACGCATTGTATTTCAATTTTAATTTTTGTATATTAAAACGAAAATCAAATAACCACTTGTTTTTTGTTTTTCAATACCCGTTTCAGAACGGAAAATCCAATTACCAGATCCATACACGGACCCATAATGTTGTGGTCATGTAAGATGATACAGATAAACAGCATAGGAGGATTTATTCCATGCAACAAAACAAAAAAACAAAAGTATACAGCAAATACTGCAGTGAAATACAAACACGGAGGTTGGGAGGTCCTTTAAAATTATCCAGTGTCTTCATACACAAAATCCTCCACCTCTGATGTAGCACTACGAAACCAGGGCAGACAGCGCCACCTTCTGATGGATGAAAACACCTACAGACTCCCTCTGAAGATAAACCCTCAACCTGCAGTTCTCCCAATAATCATTGATCATTGGCGACTCCTCCAGAAGTCCCTGATTCTGATTCTGATTCTGTAAAAATGAACAAGCAAGTTAAATTTACAAATAATTTATAACCTGGCTGCTTTAAAATCGTGAGTTGGACAAGTTAGAAAATTTCAGTTGTAAAAACATAAATCTGAATCTGAGAATTAACAGCTGAGTGACAAAGGTTAAGCTGACAAAAACCCCAATCAACTTTATATTTTAAGTTTAATCAACCTAATCACCAAATACATATTTTAGTGATATAAACAATACATTCTAAATTGTACCTAGCTAAATTATGCAATGTAAAATGTGAAACCAGCAAACTTGTCTGGAGTTGTAACAACATGAAAGTAAATTTTTAAAAAAAGGTTTAAATTAATCACGCTGTTGACTTCTAATATCTAATGCTGCAAACATGACAATAAAATGCGGCTCAACTAAGAATCGTACTGAACTTATCATCTCGAGGCAGCCAGGTTAGTTTTTCAGGAGTATTTTGTGTTGAAAAACTTAGTTCATTTTTTAAAAAGTAAACGATACGATTTGTTTAGTAAACTTCATGTTTTCTAACAGTACTACATAAGCTTGATTCATCAACTTTGAGGAACATTCAGAATGCTTTTATATTTAATATCAGAACCTACACTGGCCTTTTTAGTTTGAATCTACTTAATGTTAAAACACCACCACAAAGCAAGTGTGACTATTACAACAAAAGCCACAGATTTAACAGATTTCTCTAGTTATGAACATTTAGCTCATAAACTGTATGAAAACAACCTTGGTACTGTGTTTCTACCACAGATGAACAACTGTCAAGGTATAAAAGAAATTGTGAAGTATAAAAACTTATTGCTTAACTTCAAGTGCTAAAGGTTTCAGGTTATCTCTTAACTGAAAAACTAATGTACTACAACATTCTGTTTAACATTTCTCAACAACAATATTCATTTTTTTCTGTGTATTTTACTGGAGAAACACTTCAACAACCTCAAGCAGAGTGAACTCATCTGACTTCTATTCATTCCCACCAGTTTTACAGTTTTTTGTATCCTGCACAAAACACCTGTGAACCCGAGTAAGACGACAGCATTATGTAACGTGGCAGACTGCAGACTGAACACCAGCAACAGACACCACACACAAGCAGCCAATGAATCATTATGCAAACGCTTGACAAATGTAAAGCATTGCATTTGCCTGTTGGAGTTATATGTCAACAACTGTGGTGGCAGCAGGTTCAAGCAGCAACGTAAAGAAACAGCAAAGCAACAGCAGAAACTGTGACTCCTTTGGGATCAAATATGTAAACATGCCAGACGGTGAAGAAATTATCACGTATAATCATATCAATCACATGCTATCTGACAGCCACATTCAGACGATAAATTATTTCACATTATAACACAAACAATGTGACACTTTCATTGTTTCTTTCATTAATTACATTGCTGTTTGTCAGGAAACTCACTGTTAGTATGAATCAACAAGGAAAGTCGTCAAACATGTTGCTGCTGCCAGCAGTGATCGCATGACAAGAACCGAAAGCTCATTTGTCAAACTGTAAAACTGACTGAATGTTCACTGGGACAGATTATTAATCACAGGTAAGTCTCATGTTTTTATACAGCTATTTGCATTATACTGACATGATTGGAAACCACTGACCTTCCAATTCCAGTGAGAAAAGTGAATTGATCACAGCAGCCTCAGTTTTATCTGATTTTAGTCCAGTGAATTAAATTATGTAACTAATTGATTTGACCCTCCTATTGCTTTCAAATTTACTGACATCTTTTATCCTTGGGGTCAGCAACTTAAACCTCCAGAAAATTATTAGAATTAAAATTGTTCCCCAAGTTTATGTGTCAGGTACTTTATGTCTTTTTGTTGACTACCTAAGTAGACCTTTCAATAAAACAACCCCCACTCACTCCCCATACATCTAGAATACCTGTAAAATGACTATGGAGAAAGTTGCAAATCACAGTAAAGTCTCACTGACTGACCTAAAATTGGAGACAGATATCTTTTTGGTGTTTTAGTAGCTTTATATTATTTCAAAGTACATATTTCTGTTATCTATAACATTTGGAATGAAAGACAATTTCTGTTATTAAGAATAGTAACATGTACTATGTTCATGGTCAATTTGACCCTATGAAAAATGAACACAATTTCCAAAAGTTTAGGGAACTAAAGTTTTTTGAAGATTATAAAATTGCATGTTGTAGTGAGCTCAATATCATCCAAAACAACCAAAGCAAAGCAAACTGACCCCAAAGAACACTGACGTGTACAACATGTGTACAGGACACTGAACACATATCAACCCAGTTGTCCCCATTAAATTAGGAAAAGTCATTAAATATGAAGAAAAAAGTTATGTCAGTCATTTATGTTGAGACGTTAAACATTGAATGGGATCAAGTTGACCCCAAATATAATAGGAGAGTTAAAATAGATTAAATAGAATCCAGGCAGAATCAGGCGATGAGCAGAACGATGAAACATCTCAGCCTGTCATGAGACAATACTTTCTGCTTTGCAAAACACATGGAAAAGATTTTCTTTCATATTTTAGGTCTAAATGTTCTCCAAATCCCAGAATTCTGTAATCTGTATACAAAACAAAAAGAAGCAAACTTTGCACAAACAGTTTGGACCAACAGAGGGCAGCAAAGACCAGGATTTAAATCAGAGGCAAACTTGCTTCTAAATTATTGTTATAACAGTAATGGCAACTGCACCATTATTTATCCATATAGCTCTTGATAATAGAAAAAATATAATGATGTAAAACTGCAAAAACAGAACAAAAAAGTGCAATTTTCTTGCCCACAATGGTGACTGTGATTTGTGTAAAAGCCACATTTCTTCACTTAGTTGATCACATTCTGAGACACAACTATCAGTTTAATTTGAAGAGGATTTTGTATTCTAACAAACACAAAATGTTCACTAATTGTAAAATGCATTTTAGTCCATTGATCAAAAAACACGAAATTGGTTCTAAACAAAACTAATTCACACGTAGCTGTTCAGTGAGAAGTGTGTTAAACAAAGTAAAAAGAATCTAACTTGTGTAAAAAGTATGAAAATAACACACAGTTTCCCAAAAACATCTGCCGGACATTTCCAAATTACCTTCAGAGAATAAATCAACAGGGTCATGAAAACTGGTACGTAAGCATGAGGTTTATTACATAAAAGAGATACTGTATCTTCATAATAGGTGTAAATGAAAGAGAACAAGCTTCTACTGTGTGTATGACAGAGATGGATCTATTCTTTCATTTTCATTCTGCTTCAGCCCGTAAAACACTAATTTCATTCAGCTTCAGTCGAAGCAGCAGCAGCAGCAGCAGCACTGTCATAACTCTTTTGGTGTAAAACTGTCTACACAAGAAAATCCACAAGGAACACACTGTACATGTGAGAAACCAAAGCTGAGACATCTATTTCTTACGTAACCCTTTTAACCACCATGTTAAAGTGCTCAGGTGTTTACAAAATGCAGCATAGTGCTCCTTTAAGGTGTGTTAGTGGCACTAAAGGTTAAAGCAACACAACATATTTCTCTTAACGACACACGAAGCTTTGATCAGCTCTGGTAAGTAAGCAGAGGCTAAGCCCGGCTCACAAGCATCTCTTATTGGTTTATTATTTCGAGGTTTTCGTCGGTATGGTTGGCATTCAGCAAATTTCCTGTGGAAAGTTCTGCCCTCTTTGCTGGAATGTAACCACACATGTCCACCAACATGTACGGCCAACTAGGGTAACAGCAAAGCCAACATCCATGTTATTGTACACGCTTTACCATTCTACATACAGCTACTATGGGGTGCTTTCTTTAAATAGTGTGTATCTGTCGTCTTGTTTGCGTGCCGCTCATCTCTCCTCCTGCAGCAGCTGAAGCCTGTCCTCGGCATAGTGAGGCCTGCTGTGGCCGGTGTCAATAGCCTCGCAGTCATCCGTGAAAAACACCAAGTCCTGCCAACAGAGCACAAAGAACATGTGGTCGAGAGACGCTCCAGCTTGAAGACACGAGTCTTGAGGAGGACACGTGACTCACCCGATAACACAGTTTGGTGATGATGGTGTAGAGGTTCTGGATTTTACGTTTCAGCAGCACCATTCTGGGTCGCTCCCTGCAGTACTGGTTGGGATGGTTTAACACCACGTACAGAAAGTCACGCAGCTTGGTGGTGACGCAGGAGTTCTGGGAAGAAAGAACTAGTCTTTTAAACAGTGTGTGTGAACTCATCTAGTGAATTGTTATGCTTTTGCGTGACCCGTAGGTGCAGTGAAAGACTGATTTGACTTTTTTCTGTGCATAAATGACGAGAATTTGTGAAACATCAGGTGGTAGTTTGATTCTCACCTTGAGAATAGAAGATAAAGGTCTGATGTTGAAGTAACATCATTCACGAGCTGTTAGTTTATCACTTATCTGTTCATTTGATGTACCCTTGTTGTTGTGGAATACATTTTCTGCTGGTAGAGTAACTTTCATGTAGCTTAATTATGATAGTGTTACTTCAAAAAGGCATCAAAAAGGTTTGAGGGTGACCAAAGAACTGAAAGATTTTTGTGTTTGGACATGAGAAAACAGGAAAAGCGCCTGTGTTCACTATAAAAGGTACATTTGTTCTTATTCTTTGGAGGAGAGAGAAGGGGTAAAGTCTTTTCCATTGCAAAGATATAATATCAGTCTCTATATTGTTACCACTAATACATTTATGGAAAAGCCAGCAGGGTGTTTATCTTACTCGAGGGTAGAATCCAGGTGCTAAACATCCCAGACACAAGTGTAATGACCTTATTTTGAACTAAATCAAAGCTTTTATCTTAACTACTCTGATGATTAGACAGAAATAGTAAACATATATGCCCCTCATCACATGCATGACCCCCATGTCCCAAACTTACATGCACATCCAGGAAGATCGTAGGCAGAACCTCAGCGCACGTTTTCTGCAAGCCAGAAAACAAGATCTTTAGAATGCATTAAGTGTCCCAGTTTGAAAACCAAAGGTAGACTGGCTCACCGTGCGATGGTAAGTGTGTATTTTATCCAGCAGCGTCATGATCTCTTTGCTCAGGCTCAGCGCTCTGGAGTAGCAGGTCGGAGGCGCGCAGTCCGACAGCACCACGAAGATGCAAAAGCAAACCACAGTTCCCAGCCTCATGATGGATCTCAGCTCAGCTCTGCCTCCAGCTACTCCTACGAAGGCTTTTCTGGGAGTTCAGAGGAGGACCGGCTGCAGTTTTAAGGATGGAGCAGTAGAAAAAAATAAAAAAAAGAGAGAGAGACGGGGGGTGACGTGGAGGCGCAGCGAGGCTCGGGAAAACATTTGGGGTCTGCAGAGTTTCTTGGAGCGCATCACTGTTGTGTTCAGGCAAATTCCACAGCAGCAGCGATGACTGATGGTGCCCCGCTGAAAGCAGTTTTGCAGCATTTTCTCGGCTGATTTTGTGGTTTGCCGATACAGAAAAGCAGGATATTAATGTCAGCTATAAATCATAAATGGGGATCAAGCAGTGTTGGTGCCAAAACATGACAAGCAGATGTCGGGGGGGAGTTTGATCTGCAGTCAGAGGGGAAATCCAAGGTGTTCCTGCTGATGTATCAAGTGTAACCTCATTCACTCAAACTGTTGCACACGAAAACCTTGGATACGTGCTACAGCATGCAATAGATTTGAGCAAAATCACTTAAATGGTCGAGTGATTTCAAATTGCATCACCTCTCAATTATTGCATTACTACTAAGTTGATTAGTAGAATATTTCATCTTATGTACAATCAAAAAGAAGAATAGATTAGAAAGACTATTGCAAATACAGCCCTCAAAGTTGAAACAAAAGTAAAAACTCTGAGAAACAAAAACATATTCCCAATTAGTCTAATTGCATTCCTGTTGCCATTAAAATGACCTGTTAACACCAGAACTTTCTCAGTTTTGGTCCCATGCGCTGACCTTCATGTCTGCATCATGGATCCCCGTGAAAAAAGAATTGACCAACTAAAATCAGCAGAAACATGTTTGCAGCAGTAATCAGGAGGTACAGAACAAGCCAAATTACACCATGGACGTTGTGCTACGTGCACAATGTAGCTCTGAAAAACAGATGGACAGCTGCTTCAGATCTGCCACAGCGGAGATCAATGGAAATGTAAGTTTTTCTGTCAACTAAGACAGTGTGAACCTCCACAGATGGCAACCGAGAAAATAAACCTGTGGTTGTTGTTCATCACAGAGCTGCAAGATTAATCTCTGCTAAAAGACATAAAGGGAGCTCATTCTTCGGTCAGATGAGACCAAGATAAATGTGTTCAGCTCTGATGAGAGTCCAGCACGTTTGGCCAGGACTTCCTCAGTGAATGTAGAGTGTGAAGATATGAGGCTGCTCCAGGGCAAAAGGTGCTGGAGAGATAATTATATATGGATAATGATGCCTAAAAGATGACTTCCAGTCAGCAGACGTTTGGCAGAAGCCAAATATTCCAGCATGACAAGTATCCAAAGCACACTGCCAAAGTCACTCAAGAGTTTCTACAGAAGAAAAAGTGAAAACTGACCAGTATGTAGCTTCACTTGTATCCAACAGAACACCTCAGGGATTTTAAAAAGGGAGACAGAACAAGACAACGGCTCTGACAAAGAGCAACCAAAGACTGGCAGTAATTCAGTATCATCCATGCTGAGGAGGATGAAGAAAAATAAAGGTGTATTGAAGATAAAGTATTTGACTCTCAGTAAAGTAAGATGTACTAACTTTTGTTGCATTGAGTTCCTGCTGAAGGGCCTGTATTTTCAATTTAGTAAATCTAAACTGCTAATTTTTAATTTTACATAAGAGCAAATATCCCACTATTCAAATTAGAAATGATGTAATTAATGAGATGTGATAGAAATTAGAGTCATCTGACATTAAAGTGATATTTCACAGGTTACCTACACAGGTTTCTGTCAGAAACTGTTTAAACTTGTGCATCTGAGTCATCTCAAAGAGCCTCAGATCAAAAAACAAACCACTGTACTAGTATCTGCAGTTTTAAACAAGTCTTCACTATGGATGCTTGAGAGTATCAGTTATTTTATACTACATGACTAAAAGGGTTTTTTGGCCTGCTTTTTTTCCCCTGAAAACAGATTGATGATGTGTAGTCTTGTGCAAAGATCTGAATCTTATCTTAAGCTGGCATCAGGAGATGCCAGCTTAAGATAAAAGCATTGACAACTGTGATTCCACCACTTATTTATGACCTGCCTATTAATAATCTGAAGCAAAGAAAACGAAGAAACACCTGCTAACAGTTTAAATCAGCTGCCTTTACTTGATAACAAAGCCAGATGCTACATGCACTTTGAAAAGTTAAGAAAAAATTGTTACCTTTGCTACACAGCAAGACTACAGGTTTATTTTGGATTTTAGTGTTATCATATATCATCATAAAATATCATCATCGTAATAAAAAAAAAAACTGAACAAAAACGATGTTTGCAAGTCTCAAGGCAGGTTCGTTGGAGCCACTGATCCTTTCTTGAGATTGAGGAAATTCCTCTTCCTTTTTCTTTTAGGGACGTCCATAGTGTCACATGATTCAGGTGGATCCCGAAACACAAACAGCCGTTCTCCAGTAGCAGCGCTGCCCAGAGCACTGCAGGCCGAAGCCATGGCCTCCTCCGCTGTGCCATGTAACGCTGCCTTTACTGCGTCCACCACTCTGTCTTTTGCACCGTCACTCTGCTGCTGTTTAACAGGGACAGTTGATTTATAAATAGGCAGCTGTGCTTTGGTGAAACTGTCCTGCTTTCTTTTCTCTTCGACCAGCAGTGGCGCAGCATCTCTTGGAAGCAGAAGACGGGATCTGGGGAGCAGTTTTTCCATCAGACTTTGCCTCTTTTCCTGGAGTCTGTGAGGTTTTGAAGGACAAAAGAGCTGTTGTTAGTGGGATTGGAACGTTAAAGTGCTTACCTCATGCGTGCGGCCACTGCAGCCAAGCCATGAAACTCCTCTGATGAAAGGCATATTTCACTTCAATTAGGGATTTGTCAGTGATGCTGTTGACCACTGAACAACAAATTTATCTTGGTAGAAGTGCAACATCAAATCTTTACACAGCAACTGGTAGAAAAACAGTAATGTGCTGAACTCACCTTCCTCTTTCAACAGCGCAGCTTGACATATTTAGCATATTTTTCTGCACCACATCTTCCCTCAGTTTGACAAGAAGAACTCTATTCGACTCCCCGGCACACCTGGTCAGAAAGTCACCAACATATTATGAAACCGTTAACTGCAACATAATCTCTGCAGACAATGACTGGCTTTGATTACAAAATGTTCAGGCATGCCGGGCTATTGACACGCTGTAATAACCTGTGGAGTATAGGAGGAGAGTTTGGTGATCTTTTTCATTAGAGTAAAGGTGATTAAATATTTTATCTTGTTCTTAGCAGGGTACAGCATGTTAATTAATAAATCCGGCTAACATCAACTTAAAATCTCACAAGGCTTTTCTTCTCTAAGAGATTTAGTGTTTCAGATTAACTCCAAAACACAGAACAGTGATTCTTTCAAAATCACAACAGACAGTCTTGCTTGTAAAATAAGTCTGAACATGATCTGGTTTATGTGACATTTCTGTACTTGTGACAGCCATCAGATGTCACCACAGGCACTTAGTACTGTACCCTATGCCCTTGCATTCTCACTTGCTGGTGCAGCCATGATGGAAAAAATTGACACATTTCCTGTAAGTCATGTAAGACTATCATTAACCAAGGAGGTGTTGGCTTTTGATCATCTTTCTTTAACAGGCATGACTATCTTGAATCATCTTTCTTTTTTGGTTAATTTTCAAATATCAGAAGCTCCTGTGTGCTGCTGTGTTTAGATGTGCTGACCTTGATATTGTACAGAACTGTGTAGCAATAGCTAGTACTAATAGAGGCTTGTGGTGTTGGTAATGAGAAATTGGTTACTTGTGCTTATATAAGTAAGTTGAACTGACACTGATCATACATGTTGGTATAAGTGAGTGGATATGAAAGTCGAGTTCAAACAAGTCTTTGTTTAACTGTTTATTATTAGGCTAAAACTTAAGAATTTTATGTTTTTGAAATTTCACTCTGTATGGAAACAATTTATGCATAAACATGATAAACTTGCCTTGCTGTACCTAATGAACATTCAATAGTATTCCATGGACCATGTTCACATTATTACAGTAGCAAGCGCCAGCATAGAAAAAAGGTAAATATGAGATTGTAGTTGAACTCCATTGCATGTAAGGTGTATCATTGATTTTTATATGTATGTAATCTCTGAAATGTGTAGAATCTGAATCTGTAATCAGATTTTCACTTGGTATGCTTTATAATGGTGTAATGTTGACTAGAAAAGTGGACTTAATTTGACCCGAAAATTTTCTTTTGAGTAAAAATAAAACTTTCACAGTACTAGTTAGAAAAAAATGAAGTACATATTTGAATTCCTCATGAAAACAGCTTTCAGAATATATATACTTGTACTATGCTGTGATCAGTTGTTCCAATATTATGGACATTTTTCAAGGAAAACCCACACGGCTGTCAAATTTACCCTATGTAACGCAAATGAGACCAACTTAAGACGCATGACCATAATTCAAACTTGAAGTTTCACATTTATGTGAAAATTAACAAAATAATCTAATAGGACAAGGATGATGTTTGTATGGAGAAAGACAGAAAGCCTGCAAGATCTTAAAATGGGAATTCAATCACCCTTCTGTATGACAGTAACAACACAGTGAGGTTGCCCTGTAAACTACACGTCTAATGTTAAGAGTAAATGTTGAAAAAAATCGAATATGCCCGTTTGACTGTTTTTGATGAATTTAGTAGAAATCTTAAGCTAAAGCAACATAAACACTTAAAAGACCAATTATCTGACTGCTTCAGCCTTTTGAGATCATATATTTTGTCTTTCAATACAGTTGTATACATAAAACACTGCCGACTGATATTTCATTACATTTCTGCATCATTTTAAATTAAGTGATGTGATCAAAGATCTCACACTAACAGCCCTGTCTATTAGAATGGTAAGATCACACAGTCTAGATGCTGATTTCACTACTGTACTATTAAATGCCCTACTTATTTATTTGAGTACTCCTGAATACGATTTAAAACTGCTCTTTAAAATAGGTCAGCTCCATTCTGCAAACAAAGAGCAGAAATAAAAGAGCTGAAAAAGAAAAGTCTTGCATACTGTTCCTGAGAACTGAGAATTTTCATTCCCTTGTCCTTTATCCAGACAGCTCAGGTCCAAAGCGACTGCATGCATGGGACATTATTCATCAGTAAACTAATCCAAACTCAGCAGGGGCCAGACTGAGAGCTCCAGTGTATCAGGAAAAGATGGAAATTACATGATGAGTAAAATAATCTATCTCCCCATCTTGGCTTTGGGAAAATGACCCTTGTGGAGTCATACTCAAACAGCATTTGTTATTTAAATTAAAGACAATGCTTGGAGAAGGCCGTTTCACCCAGCTGCAATGGAAATGCTGCTTTTATTTAATTACTGACTTCACTCAGAAAACTACTTTCCTAAACCACAGAACTTGAACTGCTGAGACTCAGGCTGTGTACTTGGGCCAAAAAGGTTTTCACTATATGCATGTTTTTTTGTTCTTTTGGTTCCCGAAATGACAATAACACAAACAACACAGAACACTAGTGCATTATAAAAGCATGTGTTGAAATTTAAGGAGTAATTTGATGAAATAAACTTCATTAAACAAGGAATAGACCATCTGTACTGCACTGGTAATCAAAAAGATGTGGTAAGACCCACTTAATGAGTAAGTTTCCAGACAAAATTACACCAACATCCAGGACTTTTAATATATGAAACATGGTTCTGCCACCATTACCACAGGTAATGAGGTGCAAAGTATTGGACGGTTAGAGCTGGGACTTGGCATGTACATAAGAGTAGAGTCCTCCATCAACAGCCCATGCTACAGTTAGTCAAATCTAAGATTTTTGGAAACATTTGTCCCAAGTGAGGCTATATCTGTGCAAACATTCTCTTTCAACTTAGGTAAAGACATGCTTGTGCAAGAACAGAAAAATAAAAAAAGTTAAGTATTTATTGTCATTACACTAAAATAATATTCACCTACAGATTCTATCTATCTATCTATCTATCTATCTATCTATCTATCTATCTATCTATCTATCTATCTATCTATCTATCTATCTATCTATCTATCTATCTATCTATCTATCTATCTATCTATCTATCTATCATAATCACCTTATGGACCCAACACTGTATGAGTACGAGAAAAAATTCTGAAGCTGTGCTTATAAAAGTCCCAAAACTGTTTGTTATGTAGACATGTCAAGCCCCATCTCAGATGGACGCTGAATCTTCTAAGCTGTGTCAAAACAGTGACCCTTCAACTTAAATTTCCATTTTAGGAAAGAAGAAGAAGTCATACGGAGCAAAATCTCCACCCGCATGCCTTCTATCGTGACACCTCAGAATGTTACGGTAGAACTCTGCCTAAATGGTTGACTCTGGGGATCTAATTTCAGGTAAACAATGATCTGAATATTCAAGAAAACAACTAGCATGTTCCTACTGCACTTCTGACCTAGACTCTGACAAGCCTTGTTCTGTCTTAAAAACTGTGGCCTTCTCTACTGACGCTATTTCTTCACTTGAAGACCCACCTTTCATCACCAGCAATGATCCTCGACATGAAAGTTTGATCATACTGCCTTTGACTGACAACAGAATTTTATTTTTTCTTCTCTGCTCCAGTTTGCAGTCCACAGAGAAATCACAAGTAAGCACATACCAGTGGTCACCAAAACATGTGTAACACAGGTCCCACTGTTAATAGCACAGCGTCACGTGGGCTTCTCACTTGTGAAAGTTACTGCTTGCACATGTTGCATGTGCATGACCGTGACGTTCCCTCTGCAGGCCCACCACAAACATATTAAAGATAAAAATCTAGACTTTTACAAGAATGTCTGCCAAAACAATCCAACCTGGACCAGTTTCTTACCCTGAGTGCTCCTGCTCTGCAGATCCTGCCACAGGGTGCTGTTTGGGGCAGAGGGCGTCAGTGATTGAAAGAAGTTCACTTTCAGGTAGTGTTGGTAAAAAGAGACGTAGTGCCTCCAATAGAACCTCAGCAGACATCTGGCTCTGCTTCACCAGCTGAGATGCAAACTCCAGATCCTGAAATAAAGAGCAGCACAGAAGAACCTTAAGCACAGATTTCCTCTATGTTGCCTGGAAAGCACACAGAAGCAAAGTTTCTATAGTTCGTATTACAGATATTAAGTGGAACGGGATATTAGCTTCTGAATGAAGTCAGACCTGATCACAGTTTGCATACAGTCTCTTGAGCTCCATTTGTTCTTTTATTTCCTCTAAGGCTTGATTGTTGGCAGTCACTGCTTGGAACCTGAAAACACCACAGAGTTTCCACATTGTAAAATTTCATAGCCGGTGTCAACCCCAAAAATTCCTCATTACTCCTTAGACAACACTGACGTGACAGCTCACCTCTCAGCCATCAGTGTGATGACCTGCTCACACTTGCAGAAAGCCTCCTGGAGGATGAACGTCATCCTGCAATCCAGCTGCAGCTGAAACACATTTCTTTCCTCACTGTCCTCCTCTGTAGCATCGGAGTCCTCCTGGTGTCCTTTAGTTGACTCTACTCTTGGCTGAGAAGCTTGCAGGCTGTCCAATTCTGACCTCTCCTTCTGAAGCTGTTGCTCTGCTTCCTCTAGGCCCTGTTTGAGTCAAATTAACCATCAAATAAAAGTGTACAATGAACTTTGTCACTACATCTATCAGGAAAGGAAAAGTCTCAGAGGACACATGAAAAACATGAAGTTTAAAATGAAGCTGTCTCAGAATGATATTTCAGTTTAAATGCTATGACTTGAGCAGCTGTCAAACAGGCAATGCTACAACACGGGGGTTAAACATGAGTTGAGCACTACCAACCAGGCAGTGGCTCTGTATGCTCTGAGCCATGTCTTGTCTCTCCAGGTTTTTTCTCTCTCTGAGCTGTTGAATGAGCAGGCCGTGCAGGGTCACCATGGTTCTGGAGGTCTCTAAAACTTTGCTCCGCCGCTCAGCCTTCTGGTAGTGGATGGTGGCCATCTGCATCGCCAGGCCGTCTGCCTGACAGCGCAGATCATTTTCTCTCTCTCTCTGCATTTCCTCCAACACCTGTCAAAAATCTGAATGGATGAGCTTCAGTCCTCTTGCATGAATTCAAAACCACCTCATGCATAATCTTGACATTAAACTTGATCATAGTTTCAGGGATTATGGGTTCGACTAGTTTATGATCTTAATAGAGGGGCTGGAAAGCAATCAATAAAAAAACAGCTTTACCTTGTCCATCACACCAGTCTCCATCTCCTTCTCCTTCTCAAACAGTTGAATGCCGTCCTCGAGTCTTTTCTGGAAAAGCCGCAGGTCAGATGTGTCTGTTTTCAGTCTGGCTTCACTGGTTTTCCCCTTGGATTGCGTATACGTCTGCAAAAACACCACAATAACCTCAAGGTGGTTGGGAAAGGACTTCAAGCACACTGCTACAATGTAATTAGGAATGAAACCACTCTGTGGAGCACTTCGTTATTACTGAATAACAATGTTCTCTCATCCACCAGCCACACAATTGAGGCTGATAGCAGTGTGGTTTGCACTGGCGGTCCCCAGTCTCCATTTCTTATTCATCTGAGACCGTATTAAAAGGACTATTATCTCCTGCTGTAGTTAAATGCTCATAGGTTTCTCTCAGAACTGTATCAAGAGGGGATTTGAACCAAAAACATATTTATATCATCAAAGTTACCACAAACAGCCAAAGAAAGTGGGCTTGGAGGTTGGTGTTTTTGCTAAGACAAACACTTTTATGAGAAATTCAAGAAAAGAAAAAGAAAAAAAAATAAATCTTTTCAAATGATTCCAATGAACACTCCAATTATTATAGAAAAAAAGCATAAAGCCTGGGGATTTTGAAAATCTGAGTTTTACATTTTCCCATAATAATTTTAAGAACTCTCATGAAATAGTGTGCTTTGATCAATGTTTCCCAAAGACATTTGAACCTTAACATTATATGCAATTCAACAACTGCAGTCCAAGAAAGCTAAATTATTTTGATTTGGCTAATGTCTTTCAAAATGCAGCTGAAATTTATGAGGCCTTGTTGATTTAATTCTAAAATTAACGGTGAGGGTATTAACCCTCTAAGGAGTTTCTGGGAATATTCTGCTCCTGAAACCCTCTGTGGCTTCATTTTTCACTGCAATATAAAGTCCTGCACCTCACTTCCATACTTTTCTCCTATCTGCTTTTAGAAAACACAGACTGGAGTAAAGCCAAACAGTCTCTGAATAGTTGTCACGTGATTATTGCTGGCTTCTGGGTCACGCTGAGCAGCCCAGAATTCAATGTTTTTTCAGAAACTGGCTACAGTGAATTGTGTATTTTTTGCATATTTTTAAAAAAACATGAAAAATGAGGCAATTATGATTAAATATCCCAAATTTAAGTTTAGATGTGGTTAATTTTTTCATGACAAAACTGTAAGTCACACATGACTGGTTCAATAATTGTTGAAAAGTTAAAAATTTGACAATACCCCCTGTTTTTACAGTTTCTAGCTGATAAATAATGTACATTTTATAAAGACAACATGTTTTTTAAACCCACCAGTAGGTTTTGGGGTTCAGAAAGTTGATTTCAATCAGTTTCCTCCTCTTTTTTATCCTGTTAGCACTCACTAGACTCAGAGCGTATATAATTTTACACATCAACTCTTGAGAAGCATATAAAGTGAATTCTGAATAAATGTTTACCATATGTTTCTCGCTCTCCTTCCTCCAAGCTGTCAGGGCAGCGTGGAGTTTACGTCTGGAAACAGCATGGGGCAACATCAGACAACGATCAATCACAGACAGACACTTCTGAAACTCCAGTTTCATCCTCAGCCTGTCGTCTTCAGACAGAGTCAGCTGGGCCAAACACAAACGCCTGCAACAGAGAGGAGAAAAACACATAAACACATCTGGATTCCACCAAGAGACTTTACATGGCTGTGCTGGGAATGCTTTCAACTTTTGCCCTAAAAAAGCTGAATAACATTAATCTGTAATTATAGTTTATTGGAGTTTTCAATCCACAAAAGGTTTATTGGGGGAACAGTCTGGTATCTGCTACCTTTGGTAATGCTGGAAGAATTCCCACCATCTAATGGTTTAAACCTGTGGAACCAGTAAAAAGTCATCTGACATCATCCAGAAAGTGCTCAATTAAAAAAAAAATCCAATTTCTTTTATTTTCTAATTAATTTAATTTTGTTGTATTTATATAGCACTAATTCACACCAGAAGTCATTTCAGGATACTTCACATACTAAGGTCAGGACCTTACAATATTGTATTATATTATAGAAAGAAATGCAACATATCCAACATTTCCCTTTGAGCAAGCACTTTGTGAGAAGAAAAAATACTCCAATTCTTCCATTTCCAGAAAATTGATGACTGATGGGAACACAAAGACTTGCCTATGTTTGAATCCACTTAAACGATATGAGTGGTGTTATAATAGCTGTTATTGTAACACTGACCGGAAGAAATCTCTGCAGTCTGCCCTGAGCTCCTTCTGCTCCTGCAGCTCTTTCTCCATGGCTTCCTGCAGAGCCTCCCTGGTGCAGCTGAGTGTGCGTAATGCTGCTTTGCCCTCCTGGTGAAGCCGCTCCTGCCCCTGCAGGAGAGCGCTCGCTCCTTGTCCCGACGCCTGCACTCCTGCTGCTGGGTCTGGTTCCACCTGCAGCAGGGAGCATTGCTCTCCTGGAGGCAGGAGTGTCAACATAGCCTGTGCTGCAGAAGGCTGGATGGCTTTGACGTCTGCTATGGCTCCCTGGATCACACGCATGGTCACCTAAAGAACAGATGGAGGATCAACTGATTAATCTAACAGTCAAGCTTGATTTTGTATTTGTGTATGCATTTTTATATGTCTTGTACAGTCATTCGGTCACGATGAGCAGCATTAGAGTGGCACCTTGCGGATGTCTGCAGCAGCCTCCTCATCCAGGTTGTTGATAAGCTCGGCTAGCTCCAAGCTGTGAGCTGTCAGTAAGTTCTGCCAACAGCGGAGGTGCTGTGCTATCTCTATTCTTACCTCCAGACCCTTGGACATGACTGACAAATCCCTCTGTCTCTGTTTGTGCATTCTCACCTGGGAAGTGTACAAAGTAGGATTTAACAATGGTGGTATGTATGTACGATGGAAAGAACTGCACAACAGCTTTTATGGTTTAAATCCACA
The DNA here is from genome assembly GCF_022539595.1 of Amphiprion ocellaris. Lineage (NCBI taxonomy): Eukaryota > Metazoa > Chordata > Actinopteri > Pomacentridae > Amphiprion > Amphiprion ocellaris. The sequence continues at coordinate 21,307,342 of NC_072770.1, read as the reverse complement.
ATGAATACTTCATGTTTGAATATACATGGTCTCCTCACCATGTCAGAGATGAGCTCCCTCCTCTTCTTAATTAGTCCACAGCGCATGGCCCTCCTCTCCTGGTTCAGAGCCTCGTCCAGCCTCTGCCTCAACATCACCAGCTCTTTCTGTGACTTCTCCTGTAGCTGATCGATCTGTTCTGCAGGCACAGTGCTCCCTCTGGTGGAGAAAACAACAAAGTGCTGTATTAAAACATGTCTCAGGATACTTGTGCAAATAGTAAACAATGAGTTTGAATTATGAACAAAATTGAGATGTGAGTGACATGTCAGAAAAATATCTAAAAAATAGTGTGTTGTATTACTTATGCAAATGTTAAAACCTGAATTTGGAAAGCTTGGGATTCCAATTTCTGAATTGATACAATTACTTTAATAAGCACTGACCTCCTGATATGAATAAACCAGCTGTCCAGGTTGCTGGAGGTGCTGGAGAAGGTGTCAGAAATCAGGCCGTTGAGACTGTGGAGGCTGTGCACCAGAAACTTCCTCTGTGCACTGCGCTCAGATAGCACATAACGTTGATTGGCAAGGACAACATCCAGAACCTCCTCTAGCTGATCCTGGTGAAATACAGTCACATAATCTCATCATCATTTATTCGCTACTTCCATTTTTAACATTTACATGTTAATGTTTAACCATAAATGTAAAAAACTCAGAATGATTTGTTAAAAAAATGCAATCCCACAAATACTTAACACATACAAATGTAGTCTACTTTCTTATTCACTTTAACAGAGTATCATATTCAAATGGTCCATTTTATCCATAACTGCTCATTTGAAAATCAGCTTTGATTGTTCACCTGACAAGTAAAATAATCATGTTGAAGGCTCTTGGCTGTGCTCTTCTCCAACTCGCCCATCCTGGTTGCCTCCTCCAGTTCCTCTGAGAAGATCTTGTGCAGCTCCACCCGGCGCCACTCGATGATCTGCCTCTGGACTTTTGCTGAAGCTTCTTCATGTCGGACCAACAGGATGCGCTGAAGCCGACTCTGGCTCAGTTTGTGCAGCTTCTCCAGGAGGACACTGCACTGAAGGAGCTCCTGGTAGCATTACAAAATTAGGTTTACAGTTCAGTGATTGTACATGTAAAAACATGCTTTTGTTAGCATTTTAAAAGGATATTTTTTGTTGTGCTTTTCAGTAATCAAATAGAAAACTAACGGTTAAAATATATTTAAAAAAACAAACATTATTTAGTAATGCTACCTGTTGGTCTGCATGTTGACACAGTAGCTCGGCCTGGGCCTTCTCGGCAGCCTCTCTGCGGTGCTCTGCTTCCATTTCTTCCCGAGTTTCTAAGTTACACTGACCAGCCAGGGCGGCCATGCGGGCCCCTCGTTCTTCCTTCAGTCGGCCCTCCATGCCCAGCAGCTGTCCGTGAAGCACACTGAGCAGCCTCTGCTGGGACTGGGCGCTGGCCTGGCCTCGCGATCGCAGGCCACCGAGCAGGGAGGACATCACGTCTTTGTAAATCTGAATCCTTGTGGCCTCCAGGTTATTGGTGGCATGCAGCAGTGTAGACATTTCAAGGCTTAGTGGACAAAATACAGAGTAAGCAGGATTAAGTGGTGTGTAATGAAGAAATCTGATAACATGGAAGCAAAAACTGACAATTTCCTTTAATACAATTATATTTATTTTCACATTTGTTAATTTCTTTCATTTGGTTCTGATGAGCAGTAACTTTGTCGGTTATTGCTCAAAAAAAAGGAAAAAAACACTGGTCAGCTCACTTTTCCAAGGCCTGGTACATGTTCTGGGGATCCTCCAGCACCATGATGTCCACCATCTTGTCTTCAAATGAAGCCTCATCTTTAACTGCTTCACTCAGGTTGCAATCTGCATACTCAGCGTCTGAGTCTCCTCTGTTTCTCTGAAAAAAAAAGACAGACATACACCAGAAAAAAAATCTGAAAGCCTTAAATAATAAACAAAACTTACTGACATCAAAACACCCCAAAAGATAATGACAACAAACAAAATGAGATTTTAATTATTATTAAAATTATGAACAATACCAAAAATCTAAATGTGTTTAAATGTACTGCTTATAATAACATTTCATCCATAGGATTAACTGGACCAAAACACATAGATGTTAGAATTTGTGATACCCTTTGCTGAAGAAGGCTCAGTCTGGTTCTGAGACCGATCAAATTCATGGCCAGAAACCCCAGCGACAGCAGCACCAAAGTGACAAAGAACCCAGCAACAAATCCAGCAAAATGGACCCCATGATTAGGATAAATCTAGAATGATGGGTAGATAGGTCAGTTTCACCATTAAGCCAGTTTTATGAGCATGATACATCAAAACTTGAAAACATTATAATAACAAACATGTGATACATAAAGGTGCAGATGTGTTTCCAATTGAGAAACTGTTTTTAGCTTACCCTGTCAGTGGAATTTACCCTCAGCGTTAGATTAGCTGTTAATGGTCCAAACATACTGACATCATTCTGTGGAGAAGAAAACAACACTCAGGGTAAGAATGGCTTAATGATACAGGAAACATTAACATTCTTAACCATTTCAGTTGAACAAAGTTGCTTATTAAGAGGATTAATGTTTGAGTGAAAATAAACACAAAAAATACCTGTGAAGCATTTGAGAAGGTGAGAAAAGCCGGAAGGTCAAGAACTTCATTCTTATGATTCCTTACATGAGCAGTGTAATTGACAACAACCTGGGATCCAGCTGAAGAAGTACCAAAAAAAAAAAAAAAAACATGCTGAGGAGAATACATGTCGATAAAACATTCATCTATCCATTGTCTACACAAAGCTTAATCCTCATTAAGGTAGGCTATCCCTATACCCCAGAGAAAACCCACACATGCACAGGGAGAACATGCAAACTCCATGCAGAAAGATCCCAGGCCCAGGCCGGAATCTTCTACTCCAAGGTGACAGTGCTAACCACCGAGCCACTATGCAGGCCTGTAGATAAAACAGCTCTTGACATATTTGGGTTAAAAAAAAAAAAAAAACAGATTCTGATTCTCTGACATACCCTGCAATGAATCGATGGCAAATGTCTGATAGCCGCTCTCCACTACCCTGCCTTCAGTTTTTACAGGTACTATTCCAGAAATGGAGTCCCTGATAGCCACCTGAGACAGGTTGGTGCCACCCACAGGACCCATGTTGTGAATCAGCAGGAAGAATATCAGCTGAGGGGGATCAGTGTCCAGCTTCACCTGACAAAGAATGGTATGAATGGTCACCAGCATGTTCATTTTCAGATTTAGAGGTTAAGCTAAATACACTGGAATCAAATGTGCATCAATAAAATGGGTTGAAATTGTGTCCATGCTGTTGATGTACCTGCGCACACTTATGAAATCTGACCCCAAATGCAGATGGCGGTGCAACACTCTGAACCTGCAGAGACATTCAAAACATTGTACAATCACTTACTTACACATGACAGCATGACAATCCTTTAATTAACTGTTGATAAAATTTTAATGTAGGAATGGTTACGGTTAATGCTGAAACACACCTGAGGAAGAGAGAGACCCGGGCTGTATCTGGTGAGAATGCTCCTCCTTCTATTCCTGAGGTGCAAGATGTTTGACATGTAGGTAAATGAAGAGTAAAAAGAGTGTCCCCACGGACCAGCAGGAGCTGAAGAAGAGAGTGGTCTCCCTCCATAAAATCCCAAGGGCCCATTTATTTCCATCGTACCTGTCAGGTAAATACAAAGTGTTTGAACAGCTTGAGGAAACTCACACTAAACTGGACCACCTCACTGAGCTCTATACGCAAACATAACTGTTTACCTCAATTCAGTATGCACTTCCTAATCACTACTGCAATCAATTTATTCAAACCAAAGTTTACAAATGGAAAGTGAACTTTATGACCACTGTCGCTGTCAGTTTAAGTGTGCTTATTTACTTAGAAATGCTTTACTTTTTCTACATTGTGTACATTTGGTTAAGGAGGGTCATCAAAATAAGAATTAAATTGTACAGAGTAACTGTGTAGTTTTCTGTGCATATAACAATGAATCTCTTGAATCTGCAACTGTAACTTAGTAACCGAATAATTACTCATATTACGGAAAGATCATCTAAAGATTTTCATAACAGCAGTTCATAAATCAATGTTCAACTTTCAAGCTACCATTCAGGCATGCAAAAGCTACACAAACATAACACAAGAAGCAATGTGCAGTTATTCAGCCGGTGCTTGCATAGAGAGGAGTTGTGTTAATCTCTGTATTATTGTTGTACAGAATGAAGAAAAAAGTACAAACCATCCATCCTGAGCAGTGTCAGGTCTGCGGATTTCCAACCTGGATCATTTTGCATTGCAAGGCTCTGAGAATAGAACAAATAAATAAATTCAGTATTAAACTTTTAACATGTGCACAGTTAACTTGCAGATGTGCAGTGGCTTTATGACAGCTTGTAGGCATGCATGAAGAAAAAAAAATCTCAAAGCCAAAGCCAGATCCGCTTGCTTACAAATGGCAAGTAAATCAAAATATCGGTTGCTAAAGTATGGTTCAGGGATACAACATCATAAATAATCCTGCTTTAATTCTCAGGATACAGCTCAGCATGGGAAGACAAAATGACTAACTGTTGTTCATCTACAAGCCATCATGTTAGAGACTACACCTTCATCTCTAGTAAGATTTTTACAACATATGTGCTCACCCCATGGTCCAGAGGGAGGGAAGGCGGTGTTGTGTGCCATGATGTGTCCACAGAGGAACCGTTAGAACACGGCTGACGTCCAGCTCCGTCCTCCGCTGCACCGGTACGTCGCGTTACATCGTGACAGCAAAGGACACACAAGTACGACGGAAACGTACACAAAACGTGAATATTCAACAAAAGTGACCATATCGTCAGCCTCTCCACGACGAAGTGTACCCGAAGCATTCGTAACTTGGTGCCCTGCCACCGTGGAGAGCCGCTAGCTTACTGGCTGCATTGTTTCTGCATGGTGCCCCTTAAAAACCGAAAACATTGCCGTAGCTCTTCTTCAGAAACATCAACTCCAACAGCGTTTCCGGCACAAAGGAGCATCTTCCTTGTGTATTAACGTTTAAGGAGAAACTAAACATTCCATTTTAACGATTTATACACGAACATAAGAGCCATAATCGCCGTTGGTGATTAACTTCGGAAAACATCTCCAAAACTTGGGAAGAACGGGTAACTCCTCAAGGAGCGTTAAGAGAAAGTTTAGTTTCCGGTTGTGCCTTTCAACTTAAAGGATCCTGTTAGGTAGCTTGGACGCGGTGGATACCAAAAGTAATACAAATATGCTAAAAATCATAAACTGGATTCGTATGTACTACGTAAATGTCATTAAAGACAGATTTCTCCCATTTTTGAAAATATGAACCAGTAATTGTACTTTAATACTGAAAAATATAATCTCTTTCCGGTGGTAGCTAGCTAGCTTTACATTATGGATACCTCCTCTTAAATCTCCGTCCACCCATTGGTTGAGTTTGTCGCTTTGGGGGGAAAAAGTTTATTTTTCTCAGATAAGTTCTCTCAAAATGTAGCTTTCTAACTCACCTAAATGCGTTTAAATAATACATGCGAGGGAAAAACTTTACCGCGAAAAGCGAGAAGTTCGGCGAGATGGGTTTTTAGCTAGCTGCAGATGTTACAGATTACAGGAGGAGCTATCCTAAGATGCTAACATGCATAGTTTTGCTACAGTTGGAAATTTGTAAGACATGACAGAAACGTTTGTTATAAGTTGTAATTGATAAGACATGACAGCCCGGGAGGTGATGGCGGAATGTGTCACCGACGTTTTGGTCAGTTTCGCCGAGTCGCTGCATGTCTACACCGGGCTGCTGACTGTGGCTACAGTTTGTGGAGGATTGTCGGGAATATTAGCAGCTGCTCTTTTATATGTCTTCTGCCTGAAGCCACTGTTGTTAACAAGACAAGTAAGCACATACCATACATCATCATCTCTCTCTCTTCTACTCAAGTCACTTTCTTGATTATCCTGAATTCTTTATGTTCCATTTTTGCGTTTTCTTTTATCCTATTAGGGTTACAATGCAAGGAGGCTGCTGGAGCCAGATGATGGGGAATTAGACAACAACCAAAGTGACTGTGTCAGCAACAGCAGAAAGGAGGCTACAAGTGGCACCTCTAATGACAAAGTAATACAGATTGTAACACTCCGACAATGTCTGAAAGCTATTGTAGCTTTGCACTGGTGAATAAGGTGGTCTGTAATATAAACAACATGCTTCATGCAGCATAAAAACAGGCTGAAATGGTACGAGTTTTGCAAGATTAACATGGATATGCTCCTGCATTCAGGGTTACACAAGAGTTTTTAACTAATTAACTTCTTACTAGCCTTTTACTCTGTTTACTGATTGACCAGGAGAAGAAGCAGCAACCCATGAACAGTGATGTGGCTGCATTTGCATCCAGAGCAAAGGTGGTTTATCCCATCAACCAAAAATACAGAGTAAGTCCACTATATTTTTAGCATATGACTAAAATGTGCACATTGTACACAACATAACAACGGCTTAGTCCAAATCTATTCAAGTGGTATGGATTTTGATTAAGGCCACTGATTTGACTGTTATTTTTATTTTCTGTAAAGCATTAATATCAGAAAAATGTACTCCTGCTAGTTTTACATATTTCTGTATGTCAAAAGTTCAGCAAAATCCACCCCTAATGCTGATGACTGCAAGTGATCAAAGAACAGAAAACAATAATTTAATGCAAACTCTTCTGTGGGTGTTTGGTTTCCAGTAACGTGTATTAATAGGTAATATTAGGCTGCAATCTGCTGGTTAAAGGTGGTATTTATTGATTGCAAAAATACAGTATGTATTTATTAACTGTGCATTTCAATGATAAGACAGAAACATAAAGCCCTTGTTGGCTACTGACAACACATTTGTCTGTTTTTTCACCACACCTGTAAGCCTTTAGCAGATGGAGCATCCAATCCATCACTACATGAGCACTCAAAGTTGCCAGCGATGCCTAACGAAGAGTCTTCCTCCTCCATGGACAGAGAGTCTCTGAGTCAAGAGCAAGACAATGATGACAGCAGTCAGTTTATCTCGTCCTCGCTGGTCCCCAAGAGCCTACAGAACCAGAGTTTTAACAGGGTCTCTCACTACCCTCACACGCTGACACAAACAGGGTAGGAGCCTGTGCTCTTGAAATGCTAAGGCTTATCTACACATCACAAACTGGCATAAGTATGCACAGACGTGAGTTTTCTGAAAGTGTTAATACTTGTTTGTTATGTCTGCAGTTTTGAAGGCAGGATCAGCCTTTATTGTTTGGCCCTGCAGGATATACAAAATCACTGCTCTCAGCTTCAGGAAGAAAAATACCTGGTGAGCATTTGTCATATCATCTACTGTATATCTTGTAGATATAATATTTCTTAAAGAATGCCAAAGTTCAAACAGTTTTGTTTTACTCTCAAAATTTAGATTTTTCTACAAATGCTGAAAATCATATTCAACTGTCGGTTTCCAAAAGACAAAAATGATGCAGACTTTGCCAAAAATATTCTTCAAGTTCAAGAAAAGGTAGAGCCACACGTTAACTACTCACTGATGGCATTCCGTGTGCACATACACATACATACTTGTATAAAAAATGTTATTACAGTTCTCAATTTGTTGTACAAAGAAGCACGGACCTCAACATTTTAAACCCAGTATTGTCTTTTTTTATTTAAGGAGCTGAATGACTTGAAGAAACAGCTGCCAACAGGCCAAACTGTCAGTGAGAAGAGTCATAATGCTCCCTGTACGCTGGAAGAGATTGAGAGAGCTCAAAAAGATCTCCTTGAACGTGGCCTTCAAACAGTAAAGAGAAAGCAAATGATTTAACCATTTATTCTAAATCTATTAGACTCTAACCTCTGTTACTCTTCTAATACTGAACAGTATATCTAATGTTCTTGCCTCCTCATAGTCAAAGAGTTTCAGCAAACAGGTCGAAGATTTGTGCCAGAATGTGCTGAAGAAGACCGGCATTTTCTCTCCAGATGAAGCACAGAATGTTATTCTCTCTCTAATTCAGACACTTCTGGTAGTAGAGAACCACCTGATGAAGGTACAAGAAGCTGATCTAAAGGTAAAGCAACACTCAGTGGCTGTGCTCACTGCTCTGGTTCTCATCAGTCAAAGACCTGAATGTGAGCATGTGGCTCTAAATATGTCTGTTCATTTCCATTTCTTAGAGGATACAGCAGAAGTTGTTGTGGTGGGAGGAGCTCACAGGGTTTCTTCATTCCCAGCCTGCCTTGCTGAGGCGAGAAGTAACTCTGAGACAGGGTTTGATCGCCACAACACTCGAACAGCTGACAAGTGATGACGTCTTGAAATTCAGCCATATGGAAAAGATACTTTCAGAGATTCAGACCACTCTGACCGAAGGCCTTCAGCAGTGTACTGAGGGTAGGATGCGTACCTGAAAATGGTTTCAGTTTAATAAATTTCACTACAAGGTACACTCAAAACAAAAGATGGGATTTTATAGTAAGTAATCTGTGACTGGAGGAAAGTAACTGCCAAAGACTTACTGGCCAAAGTGTCTGACTATATTCAACTAGTTTCTGGTGGCAAATAGCGATGTATAATATGTAGCCTACTTTTCAAACTTAGCTGATGTGCTCTGAAAATAGACCATTTTCTGGGAATCCTCTTTAGCTCCTTAAATAAGGTCAGGTTCTTTCAGGACAGCACAGAATATCATGCTTATTAGTAGACCCCATACTTTTATGCAGCATCTTTTAGCAGAAGTGCAATCAAAGACACGATAATGCTGTTTAAATGTAAACAGTGTTTACAGTAGTTAATTAAGATACTTTGCCTTTCGGGGCTTTTTTTGATGTTAATTTTCTTTTTTGTTCACGTTCAAGAACCTTACAAGAAAAATCCATGACTGAAGAGATTATTCACTGTTAGTGGCCTCATTAAACTAAAGAGCTATAAAGCCACAAGACATTTTTCTGTTGGGAGCTATATTATCAATACTACTTATCTATCACCAGAAATAAGGTGTATTAACATTTATACCATGTTCCACTTTACAAACTGCAAATATTTGGGTAATCCTTAACTAGGCAAGCTCATGTGAAAGTCAGACTTTGTGTTCCAGAGTGCACAAGAAAGACAAATGAGCTGGTGAACGAGAAGTGCAGCAAAAAGGAGTCCAAAAGAAAAAAGCTTCAGAGGAGCCAGATGAAAGAGAGGAGCCAAACACTGGAACTGAGAGAGACTCACAGCGACCTGCAGGAGCTCACCAAGGTCAAACTATTTTACTCCCATCAATCAATATGTGAGCAGGGATTGCTGTTACCTAATAAATAGGCCAAGCCACTGGCTGTAGATCCCTGGAGTTAATTATAATAGAAATGTGAGTCTCTTCTCTAACCTTTGCTTTACTAATACTGGTCATACAATGTAGGCAAAAAGGCACATGTAAATGTACTGGTATCTAAATCTGAGCTAACATTCCCTCCAGGTGTACCAGGAGCTGCTGATGAAACACAGGCAACAGCTTTCTGACTTGGAGCTGCAGCAGGATAACAGGGTTGCTGACGCCCTCTGTGACCATTGGAAGGTAAAAGGTTTAATGCTAAATTGTACATTCGTGTACATACTTTTGAGTTTGTATATCTGCTACACTTATGTAACTTGTATTCTTAGAAACTTCGCAACTCCTGGTCAAAGAGGCTTGGGGAGCTCGCCAAGGACGTCTTTCTCACATCAGTTGCAGCCCAAACAAAGCTCTCTGCTGAACACTGTGAGAAGCTGTGGTTGGATCTGGAGCAGGAGCTGGTTGCTCAGCTGCAGCAGGCCGAGTGCACCACCAAGCAGCAACTGGAGGACATTAAGGCTGAGCTGGATAAAGATGGACAGGTAGACAACATGTGGGGGATCAGATACTTTTGGTCAACTTCTTTATTGGTGCTTGGCAGCTGGATTCCTTCAGTATTTAACATTTGTTTTCAGACACTGTTTAATGATAACTCTATTTAGGTCCATGAGATATTTGCAAGAGTTGAACTATATTAATGTATTTCATAGTTTCTAATGGAGCCTCTTTTTCTCTAGGTATGGAGTGAAGGTATTGCTCTTGTGCAGGCCTGTCTGAAACATCTGAGTGAGCAACAGATGAAGATCCTGCGAGCCATGCTGGCAAGACAGAGCTACACACTCAACAGGTGAAACTAGAAGACTTGTCAAAAGTATTTATGGCATATTGAGGGTATAAATACAACTACATTTACACTAACATCAGATTTAACAACACAACTGTCTTCTTTGTGGCCAGAACTACTTATCTACATCAATTTTTATGAGTTAATAAAAATAATGGAATGCGATCTCTTTCTTTCAGTCAAATGGGACAGCTGATAGAGAAGAAACACGAGCACCTGCTGGTGGTGGTGCAGAGGTACTTTGTGGTCAGACATTTCTGTCTGCACATCCTGAAGGAGATGAGACTGTCCAAGCTGAAGACGCTGTCTCAGACTGATTTCAGAGCTCTGCTCATGGAAGATCCCAGTAGAGGCCAGGCCAGTCCTAATTCAGCTCTCAAGGTGGGAAAATATACACATGGAAATCTAGTATTTTGACTGAATACTGACTATGATTACCCATTGTAGTGCCATTTTGTATTATACTAGTAATTTGCTTTTGACTTGGACTAATTTCTTTTCGGGAGATAAGGATACAGCAACACACTGAACACTGTTGTTGTCTCCTAACAATCACAGAACAGCAGCACCAGCCTCGCAGAGAGACATCTGGGCCCAGAGAGTCAGCTGCTTGGGAACAGCTTCCAGCAGGAGTTCTTGTCTGAACTGGAAACAGGAACGGAGCTACTTCAGAGCCATGCACAGCTGGTGCTGGGCAATGCCCTGAGCCATGCCATCCAGCAGATGATGAAGGCTCCACCCACAGAGACACAGACCTCTAAACAGGACGATGGCTTGAAGGTAGCCTTTGAGTTGAAGTTATTGTTAATTTTATTCATCTTTCATAAAGCTAGACTCATCTTTCTGTCATCATTTTGGCTGGCATATTGCAGACCATAACTTTATTTTTCATTAGCGTCACCTGACAGAGGCTGTCGCAGAGAGCGTCTATGTGACCAAAGACACTCTTACTGCACTAGTGGAAAGCTACTTTTCCCATCTTCAGGACATTACCAAAAAACTGCAACAGGATCAGTCAAGCCTAAACCATGGTGAGACGACAACCACAACACAATTTACTGTTTAGACAATTACTGTCTGTATTTGGTAATTTCCCAATTCTGTGTGACTTGACTTTGTCTTATGTGTCCTGTTTTGTCTAGTTTGTTATTTAATTTGCTGTAATTGTGACCTGCCATGGGACTGCAGATCAAAATACCTTTAGGCTAACTTTAGTACAGTACACTGAATGGCAACATTTACATTATAAATTGTACATGCTAATTTACGAGTAAAAAACTATGTTATTTTGAGTAGACAGAATGTAGCAAGTTACAAAGAATATCTGAGCTAATTTTACTGCTGTAAATTTTTTCTTCAGAGGTAAATGAGAAGCAAGACAGCAGCAGTCAGCTGAACAAAGCCTTGCTGAGGGAGCTGGTGAACTGGGCCAAGAAACCTGCCTCTGCTGAGTTTCAACAGAGGTACATTAACACTGGGAGTGCTGGTAATTTTAAGGGCACAGTCCTTTTCATTTATGCAATAAAAGAGCATAATTGAAATTGTGTCTATATTATCTCATGTATCAGGGTTGAACTTCATAAAAGGAAGGTGCTGGAGCAGTGTGAGTTGGATCAGGAGACGATATATGAGGAGCTGAAGCAGAAGAAAACAGCCCAGGATCAAACTATGGAAACAATCAAAGGACAGTTGCTGGTTAGTGTGTTTCATGTCTGCTGTACTTCTTGGCTTAATGATATGTACATGCATATATTTATATTCCTGCACATTTATTTGCTGTAAGCACTACATTGTTTTGTCCATTAGGAGGCAGAAGAAAGCTTCATAACTGAGCTGGCAGCTTTGGCCCGAATTTCTGTCCACAGTCCAGATCCAGAACCTAGTGGTGAAGAGGACAACACTGGTAAGCAAATTCACACTGGAGAAATAACAAGAAATACGAGTATACCATTCCATTGTTTGCTGTTTCCTTTTCAACTGTGTTGTGTTTCAACAGGTGACCAGAGCACCCCAATACTGGACCTGCTCGCCCTGAACCCAGCATTAGATCCAGCTTTGAATCCTTCACTGACTCCAACTTTTGTTACTCCAGTGGTGAAATCAAAGCCAAAGAAGCAAAGAGAACGAGAGTCTCATCTCAGCTGACGTCTTAACACCCTAATGCAGGGTGCAAATTACAGGGGAGCCACAGGGAGCTCGGCCCCTTTTAATAAAACATGAGCTCCCCTGAAAATATGAACTAAATATTACCAGTATGCTGTTTTTGCCATGTATTCCTATTTATACTCATCTTCATTATTGTGGATCATGCATAAAATTAGGCTAAAACTAATAAATGATTCATGCATGAGGTTGAAAAATCATAAAAACAAGCATAAGAACTACGCTCAAAGAACGGGGGGAAAGTACTTTCTTGATATCAGCTGGCATAAAACAAAACAGACAAACACACCTTACCCTCAGTGTTGCTGTGGCAGTGGCTACTGAGGAGGAATAGGAAGAAATTAAAGGTAAATCGTGTTTTTTAAGTTGCATCTGTTGTTTCTAAACTCGACAATGTGAAGAAAAAGGGAGCAGCCATAAAAGCCATGTTGTAGTTCGCACTATGCCATAATGTTTACATTTTTTATATAGTAGCACCCTGTAAAAAAAGTTGACACTTATCATAGTTCTGACCTTATTATGCATCTATTTTTCTGTTAACCCTCGTGTTGTCCTACAGGTCAAAATTGACCCATTTTAAAGTGTCGAAAAAATACATCTTCACAGTGAAATTTCTGATGTCCACATTTTCAACATTTTTTGGGAAATTTTTGAAATTTTTTTGGTGGAAAAAAGAAATGTTAAAAAAATATTTCTTTCAGAACATTCAGAAAAAAATCAACCAAAATCCAGCGAAATTTGCTGGATTTTGGTTGATTTTTTTCTGAATGTCCTTAAAGAAAATATAAATTTTACTGATACATATTTAAATCACTTTAGATATTTTTAGGATTTTTGGAACATTTTTACTCACTTTTTGAAAATATTTACAAGAATTTCTTGCCAAATTTGGGGGATTTTTTAAATACAAATTTTAAGGGAAACTTTAAGGGATTACTGAAATTTTCTTCCTGAAGGTTTTGCAAATTTTCTGAAATCTGGGGATTTTTTTAAGATGGATTTTTATCAGACAAGGAAACAATATTTTTTGGTGCCTGTAAATGAAGACAACAGGAGGGTTAATACCACTGTGGTTATTAGGAAAGTACGGCACAACATGTTTGTGTATTATATATAAATGGATTGTCCAGTGTAGGTTTAAATGTTACAATAAGTGTCTTGTGTTTAAAAACTGATGACTGAAGCTTTTCTATATGTTTTTAACGCACCATTAAATAACACAACTCTAAAAAACAACCAAGCTGGTTCTATTTTCAACTTTTGTTTTCTCTGTTCTCTTGGTTATTATGATTTCCACGCAACAGGCTTGGCAGTAATGCATTATTGTCTATATCTACACTCACTGCTTTTCATACCGCGGCTAGTTCACTGCATTGATTCCTGAGTACATGGGATGATGGATGCCCTCCTCACCGAGTTGTCAGATGAATTAGAGATGTCTACTGTGATTGTAGCAGAGTGCTAGTACTCAGCGATGAAAGCCTTGCCCTTCTTCTTGCTCTAATGGGGTTTTAAGTACAAGCCTTTATGGATGATAATGCAGAATAATGGTGCAAAGTCTGGGAGGGCTGAAGTCTGGCAGACAGTTCAGTGTGTGTGCAGCAATCTAGCAGGCAATTTAGGCCAGACCTCATGGTTTACTGTCAGTTTGGACTTTTCAAAGCGTCAATTAGCAAACATCAATTTTTAATCCGCCCTTTATTTGTTTGCTCAACTTGCACACTAACCAATTACTGCTATGGCACCCTGAGAAAATATGCTTGTGATTCTGAGCCACTCATACACATCAAGAGCGTCCTGCCAAGAGTGTGTCTCTGCTCCAATGTATCAATTAGAAACGTGGCTGTACTGTTGACTTCGCAAGTGTCTGAGCTGATATGAGGTTAGGGGAAACCGTTCGGATGTATTTTGAGGTCCCTTAGGGGACTGCAGGGACTTGTGGGAAGATGACCTGATTTCTAATTTTCTCCTCTCCTGCCTGGGCTGTGGGTTTGTCGCTGCTACGAACAGAGAAGCCCATGAAAGGAGTGTGATAGTTATGATCCGAGTCGGACCTATTTGGAATATGGCCTCGCTTTTTGCGTAAAATCCGGATTTGTGTTGATGGATACAGGTGTGGCTGTGATTCTCTGCCAGTAGATTCAGGTAAGTGGAAATACACCACCTTCGCTAAATCCACTCCGCTAGTGAAAGCTGTACATCCCAGGTTGCATTTGCAGCATTGTCCTGTCATTGATTATGTCTCAGCTGATACACAAACCCCAAATGCGCCTCGCAGTGCAGATTGGTGCGCCCTTTTTAAAAGGATAACGTCCCGTCCTGCTTTAATTTGAGTCGTTTTTACGTGCAACACATACTTGGGATAAAGTTACCAAATGCACGTTAATATATTCATTGTGTTTGCTCAGTAAAGAGGAGAGTTTGCCTCGAAGCTGTTAATAGAAATAAGTGGATTAAAAATGTCCAGTGAGGTAAAGATGTGCGCAGTGTGACGGCGTCATCAGATCAGATGATCGGTTATTTTCGGACCCCAAAATAAGGTCGCTTTCCTGAATCCCACTCAATCAAAGTGCTTTTTTCAGACCAACTGGTAAAGTCTACTTTATTTGGAATTGTTTGTCAAACACAGTTACATGCTGAGAAGAAATGAAATCTAAAATCTAAAATCTAACTCCGGCTGATATTGTAACCAGAACAAACTTGTAATTTAAGAAAAGAAAGAATAATATTTTGGTGTTACTACTATTACATAATAACATGCATTCTGTAATGAATTCAACCGGGAATACTGAATTATATTTGATAATAATAAAATACATTTGGTACTAACAGGATATAGACGGGACTATAATATTTATTTACGGCTCTTAATTTAGAAATACACAGTATGTTTCATTATTATAAGACTTTTATATTTTTTTGAACAAATGCCTATTTTCTTGGTCCACAAAAACAAAAGTTTTATTTTAATCTGCAAACAGGGACTTTACTTCCACCTGCAATCCAGTTTATGTGGGTATTAATATTGATATTATTTTTTATGCCTTGTCTTAATTTCTTTTTTCCCCATTGCTGAAAGGTGCTCTACGAATATAATTACCTTGCTTTGCGCTGCTAACCGCTTTGTCTCCCTGTCAGGTGAGCAGCCATGGCTAACCTGCAGCAGGAATACCCCGGAGTCCTTCTGGGGATCTTGGAGGAACTGGCCAATATGCGTCAGTGGCTATCTTTCCAGGACCTTTGTCGGATGGTCAGCACCCGCTTTGACCTGGAGCACCTTGTTGAGCTCAGGAGTTTGCTGTTTGCTGCTGCCAGCAGGGACCCCTGTTTTCCGGCCACTCTGTTCAGAGACCGGGTTTCCACCAGAGGCCAGGGGCTATCACCCATAGGCGTTGCTGCTGACATAGTAACTATCTTCAATCTTATTCAGATGACGGGTGGGGTTTCTGAAGACAGCCAACCAATGAGAGCGCAGACAGTCCTCCCTGTCGACCAGTCCCCAGGCCCCAGTCTGCCTGGAATCCACCAGCTGATCATTCCTGGTCGAGAAAGACCTCGCGCTCACTCCGACTCCAGTGGCGCGTCCATCGACCAGCACTTGCTGCTTCCAAAATCAAATTACTCTGCCCGCAAGCGAGCAAGTCTTCCCCCGGATCCCATTTCACTCGTGTCTTCCCCTCCTATCAGGGCGAGGGCTGTGTCTTTCGACCTGCCTCACACCACACTCTTGTACCCTACTGGGCAAATCCCCAACGAGGTTATGAAGAATATCTACCTGCCTTTGGACACAGACAGTGAGTCTAGTGGAGATTCTGCTCCCATGGAGGTGTTTGAAGATGAACCGGGATCATCAGTCGACCAGAGGAGAAACATCTTTAGGAGGGACTTCCACAACCAGCCGCCTCTAATACCACAGGTGACTGTTAGCAGTGAGTCTCCCAGTCCCAACAAAGCAAAAGGCTTCGACAATCACAGCTTTGAAATGATCCCAAATCCTTACCCGTCACCCACAACAGTTCACCAATCGCCAGAGCAGCGGGCTAAACATGAGAGCATTGATGACCTACAGGACTCAACTTATTTCGGACCTGGGGCAGTACCAGAGTCATCCCCCCGGCACCTTCAACCATCCAGGCCAAAAAGGCAGATCTGGAGCAATAAGAGTCACAGTCTAGAGGACCGGATAGGCCTGGGCAGCATTGGGATGGGGATGGAATCACAAGGGGGACAATTTCCAAGACGATCGACCCCTGCAATCAGCCATCTGGGGGGGTCTTCAGGGGCTGAGAGTGGGGATAGTGGACTACCAGGTGGAGGTGATGGACTCAAGGCTCAGGGAACACAGACAGACCCACCAGACCCCCGGCGACTCCGTAGCCTGGTTCATGCTGATCGCCTCTCCTTCATGACCTCACTAGATGACCCTGAGTTTGGTGAGGATGACATCAGTGCAATCTTTCGTTTCTTGGATGACATAAGCATGTGTGGTTCCACTGGAGTTCTGCATCCCAATGATGGCTCCGTTAACCAGGACACACCTGAGGCCAGACGTGGCCGTCTAGGTCAGCTCCAAAGGCTCTTTCACTCCCTGGAAAGCAGTGACGACGGGCTTAAGGCCAGTGTCTGTAAACTGCTGCTCCGTATGGGCCAAATAGAAAGACAGCTGGAGTCACTGAACGACGTGAAGTCTGAGATCTCCCAGGTGCTCTCTGCTTTGCAGCGACTGGATGAAAAGATCCAGCAGCCTATCAGCAGTGCTGGACAAGGGACCGGCGGGAGATGGCTTGAACCCCTCAGCGGTGTCTCCTCTTTTATGAGTCACCCTTTAACTCCTTCTGACTCATCAGACCCTCAACCTCTGTCTGTATCTGGGCATCTCTTTCCCGGAACCAGCACAAGTAGTTTGGACTGGAGCCGATGGAACACACCTGCGGATCAAACAGAAAGCAGCAAAGGCCAGGCAGATTCTAAGGTGACAAAAGAAGGGAAGAAAGATGCACCATCTCGTCGTGCCTCCAAAACCCAGCCTGAAGAGAAAGGCGTATCCGACTCCAAACAGCTGAATGTCGCTGACTCTGCAAGGGACTGGACAGTGTCATTCTCAAAAAGTAAAGATGGCAAATCTTCACAAAAGAAAACTGGACAGGTAGAGTGATTTTACATAATATACATAATGCACATATGATACAAAAAGAAGTGAGTCCTGGATGAGAGATTAGTTTCTCAGCATATGCGCATCAGTCCTTAAACAGACTGTAAATCGCTGTAAGCAGTCATTCAGTAGTTGCACAACATGTTTATTCATACTGTAAAGCCACAAAATCTGGCAGGCCTGTCATTAACTCTGTTTTCTGCTGTGTAGAACGATGTGATTATGTGGTTGTTTGACAAACCAATCAGGCCATTATGAAAGGTACTGGTTTAAAGTTTTATGTTTTATCAGGGCTGCATAGAAATACAGCCCATCCTTTCAAAACTATGTACATGCTGGTGTTTAGTTTGACGAATATTTTAGCTGAATTTCATATTTTCAAAGTTAAAGTAGATGTTGCTGTATATATGCAGTATATATAAAATCTGTGTTTGGTCTATTTTATTTTAGGGTGATCAATCAAGCAGCACCACTAACCTACTGTCCCAAAAGCCCACCACTCTTGTGGAACAAGTGTTTAACTCGTCCCTATTCCGCCATAAAGACAGCAGCCTGACAGGGGGACTAACCTCTGGGAAGGTCATGGACCCCAGATTGGCTGAGGGGAGGGGAAGGCCTATATGGACTGTAGATGACAGAGAGGCCCGAATCTCACCTTTGGATTTACAGGTAAACATATATGAAGTCAGTGATTTTAATCCATGTTTGTTTTGGAAGGTTTTATGCTTAATTTCCAGGGAAATTGGGCTAACATAAATACATAATACAGACGATAAGGAAAGTGGGGTTAGTATAATATAAGTTGGTGTTGCAAATTGATGATTAGCAGGAAAGCATTAATATTTCAGGAGATTAGATGATTATGTCAATTCATTCCAGGGATTCATATATCTGCTTTAAAACTAAATGGCATTTTGTTCCTCAGACTCAGGACTCTCTGAACCCTAACAACATGGAGTTCTGGATGGACGACATCTACACTCCAGGCTATGATGCTCTACTCAGGCGCAAGGAGGCAGACCTCCGCCGGGCCAAGATCTGCAAGCTGCTTGCACTCATTGCCACTGTGGTGGCCATCATTCTCATCATCGTCATTCCCATTTGCACAATGAGCTAATGAGGACCGTCACAGAAAGCCCACATTGCCTATTTTCATTTAATGTACTTGCTCATTTTCTGCAGCTATGTGTTGAACCCAGGAACTTAAACACCATGCTAATGGAGATCAGTAGAAGAGGGACTGTGACACAAGGACTTGGTACCACTCAGTACCGCCTTACACTTCTCTGCATGTAGCACTGTTATTTATTACTTGAGAAAAGCAGGAGGACTTGAACTTTGAAATTACACCTCAGTCATTCTCTCATATAGTTACAAAAAACTGTAAGCCATCTCCAATGCCAAGCCTTCTTCTCCCATTTGCTTTGACTTATTTTATGATTTATGTTTTTTAAATTAGTATGTGTGTTTGAAAAACAATATATTAGCACCGAAAGGTTTTAAGCAATTCTAAAATAACTCTAAAAACATATGTTGAAACTAGTAATACTGAGCCAATGCAAAATGTCTACTTTTTTTTTTTTTTGCTTTCTCATTTTCTCCACACTTTTCTGAGAAATAGCACTGTTACAAATGCATTGTGAATTAGCTTCAAGCACTGAGCACTGCCTGACTCTTGAGAACAATACAGGGCTTATTTCATTTCTATGTCAGATAATAGTTTCATCACTACATGTTTTCCATCTACACTTTATAATTAGTACTGGACTGTGTGGACAGGAATCTTTTTATTTTCTTTTAGTTGAAAGGTTCTTGTACTTCCTTTAAGCAACAAGATACACTGCTCAAACAAGCTTCAATCAATAAAAATAATATTTTTATAGAGTTCTCTCCCATTTTTCAAACTGGAAAACATGAACTGTGTGTGTAATCCACTTGTGAATGTGTCTGATTTGAGGGGCAGAGTGTTTACCAAGTGTCAGGTTTCAAGAAATGAAAGATTGTTGTTGTTGATGACACTTTGGCCCTGGAGCAGTAAAGGAAAGAGGGAGACGTCTTCCAGTAAACACTTTCTGAGTGGGAGATTCCACTTGTAATTCAATTGATATAATGTTTGGAGTGCACCACGGCACATTATCTTTTGACAGTATTCACTTTGCCAGAGCTTTTCCACATATTTGCAGACTCACTTAGCACCAACAGATGTATCTGGCATCCTTTTACTTGTCAATGTTGCGATATTCCATTTTGTAAAAACATCTTATCAGCTGAAGATGTCTACTTTTGGTGTCAGACTACTAAATCCATAGGGGGTGACACAAAATATGTACACCTGTCAAATATAACGGAATACAACCAAAAAACGCTATTGTTGTAAAGCTAGTATAGGTCAGTTTTTGCTGTCAGAGTGGTGCTGATTGAACTGTAATGTAAGGCTGTAATGTAAGGTGTGTATATAATGTGGTCAAAGCATGAGGTACGCTTCCAGTACACTGTAATCTAATAGAAACCCATCAGTTACCACAGCCTCAAAATGAGCAAATAATCAAATTAAACACCTAAAACCACCTCCGCAAAAATGTAACATTTTAAGTTCCACAGTACTCTTATGTAGGGCAGGGTTAATTGGATTGCAATACATTTTCTAGGTGTTCATATTACTGTGTCCACTTCCTCTGATATGGATTTTTTTTTTGTAGAACAATAGGTACACTGGAGTTAAAGGGTTAAATCACATACTTTGCCACATAACTTTAATGGGTTCCGGTCCAATTAGAACCTTACTGCGTATCACACCTCCCTCTTGCCCCTCATTTTACTGTCTCCTCTGCCCCTATCAATAAAGCCACAATGCAATTTTTTAAAGTAAAGAACAGATAAGCACTTTAAGCTGTTAATGGTGTTTACACCAAAGTGCACAGAAACAATGCACGTGAGCGGGAGAAGCATTATCAGAGAGTTTGTCATGCCTTAAAAACTTCTCTTTGCTTTGTGTGCACAAACATGCACAGGATGTACAGAGGGTGTGTTCTGCTTCAGTGTGTACTCCTAAGTAGATGTACTGCATATTTGCCAAGTGTTTCCCATGAGGCTGTTTGTGGATCCATTACCCTTCCAATGGTGCCACTGTGGAGGCCGGACTCTGGAGTCAGCAAAATCCGCAGGTGCTTCTTTTGAAACTTCTGTGCATTAGAGCAGCCTCATTTTTTTCTCACTCCTGAGATGCACATACAAATTTGAATATTGTTGCTGTAATATTATTACACCTTTTATACAAATGAAAACTAGTAATCTCATTACTTGGGTAAACACTCTCTTGCATATATAAAATGAAAATATATGACGTATTACAGTACAACACTGTATATGACTGTGGGGGTGTATACTGACTAATGCTGCCTGTCTGAATAAACTTGATAAAGGGGGTCATGTGCCTCTTACAGTATTTTGTTGGATATGATGAATAATAAATGAAGACTTGAATGTAATGTTTAACCTTTACGGTGAATGAAAAAAATGTCTTCTGAAAGGAGCTGCTATGCAAATTTAATTCTTTTCCATTTCTCTCTTGCGTGAGTGTGTGCTTTTACTTGGAGATTCTGGAATTAGTTTGCTCAGTTTACGAAAGGGCATACGGTGACTGGTGTAAAAAGAAAATTCTGACAGTTAAATGATCCGTGAATGGAGGAAATGTACATATAGAGATAAATAATTGATAACGACAGAGAAGGCATAATGACTGACAGATCCTATTATCTTCAATCAACTGTAATGGACTTGCAGCACTCAGAAGACACACACACACACACACACGCACACACACACACACACACACACACACACACTTCTGGGATGAAGTGTAGCATTAAAATCAGACAGCCAGTGAGATTAATAAAATCACACAGGCACACACAAATCAGCCATAGTCTGTTTTCGAGTTGTTTAAAATTTTATAATGTGTTATGGACACATACATGTAAAGTCTGCAGTTGATTTAGTGACTGTGTTATCCTCACTAAATGTTGCACAGCAGAGCTGCTGCTGCACCCAGATATGCCATCCGCAGCTGATTAATGATGCTGTTGTGTGCATCCCATGTGCCAACACAAAACAACAGAATACAATTACTGACTGTTTCAAAGGATTTTATGATTTCACACATAATTTAACCCCACTATACTGCATCCACTGACACATATAAAGAGAGTAAGAAGTACATTTACTGGGCTGACTCACCTCAAGCAAAACTGCCAATTTTTATTTTTGTGAAAAATGATGTATATATTAAAGTTACTGATATTATTAATGGGGTTATTATGTAGAATAAACCAGGGTAAGACATTCTTCTTAGGAACAATGCCTATCTTTTTTTGAAAAATATCTCTGAAAACCAGTGTGATCTGACATATGTTTCAGTAAACACATTTAGAGGGTAATTTAATTCAACTACCACAACGTTTTATTATAAAACTAAATGTAAAATGTTGTAAATGTATCTTCCCCAACAACTCAAGCAGATGCCCGTCTTACCATGCCTTAACCGCAACATTAATGTTAGATAACAGTTTGATTATTGTTAATTTTGAATTGATAGACCTGTAGAAAAAACAACAGTTATATTTAGGTTACTGTCATAAAAGTATTGTCATAGTACAAGTAGCGCATAATCACTGTTCCCTCTAAGCTGCGCGCGTGCGCAATTGCGCACTGCTGACACGGTCTCCGCGCACAGAAAATCTGCGCTGCGCACAAAAAGAAAAAAAAATCCAACCTAAATTGTAAATAAAATAAACACGTAACAATTCATTCTGTGCTATTTTTCAATGTGAGTCAGTGAGTGACCGGTGACTGGCTGCTGCAGCCAATGATGCGATTCACATACGTATTTACCATAGACTGTACATAATGGTATTTACGCAGCTAATCAACGTCAGACGTCCTTATGTGCAGCCACCGTTGTTCTCATAGATATGAATGAGTAGATAGGACACGCCCCTTTGAGCTGCGTGCTACAGCGAGGCTAAGCTAGTGGGGGCAAAGTTTCAGTGCATTCCGTTGATGTAGACGGCGTGAAAACGGAAACAAGAAGTATACCGGCTCACTGTGCTGCATACAATTACACACTGCGTCGTACGATTGAGACAAGGAAACTTCGAATGACTTTTCATAGGTAAGAATAGTTTTTGGCTCTTTTTTCATTATGAAATCTTGTTGAGAGCTTCCAGTCTATGAGAGCTAACTAGTTAGCCACTAGCAAAACGCTAAGGCGAGCTAGCAGCTTGACAACCAAATACCAGACGATTAATAGTAGCTGTAGTATAGTTGTACAAGCAGTAGTAGTAATACTAAAAGTACAAGCAGCAGTAGTAGTATAAACAGCTGTTAGAGTCGTAGAAGTAGTATCAGCATTTGTAATAGTATTACAAGTTGTAGTAGCAGTGCCAGTATCAGCAGCAGTAGTTTGTGTACTAGTAGTAGTCACATTGCTATTACTACCACCAATACTACCAATAGTAGTTATAAAGCCTAACTCATGTATATCCAGATTACCATCTATGTTCTTCCTCCAAACCCATTTTATGATTGGGATTACAGGCAGTTCTTTAGGAATGCTCTCAAATAATTGAAATGTTACTAAACAAGGTTATACTTATCAAATTAAATAGCTCTGGTCTCCAGTATATTGGCGAATTTGGTTATTTGTACTTAATTTATTAGCATAATTTCTTTTTAATATGTTGTGTATGTGTCTACTTTTCTTACTCCATGTAGGTTTCCCAGAGACTATGGGTTGAGGAGGAAGTGGAAGTTTGTCGGCTTAGACCTGGTGTCATTCCATCAGCGTTAAACTTCCAGGCTCATCTTGGAAGAGTACATGCCAGAAAGACCACGACCAAGCAGCCTTGAGATCTTAGGCAGCGTCTCCCTGAGGTGGGTGTTGATGGTGTTCACGGTCAGGTCTGTGGAGGGGGGAGGCCGCCACCCACCTCCCCACCTACTCTCTACCCTGACTCCACCCAAACTCTGCCTTGGCTCCACCCATGTGGTCACTTTATTAACTACGATGCCAAAGGGACGACGAAATTACTTCTTTTCATGTGATCTGTAGCTCAGTGAGTTAAGGGTTTACCTGTAGAGCTGCTGGTTCAAGACCAGCCTCTTCTTAAATTTTATCAAAATCCTGACAAAGACAAAGAAAAAGAAAAAGAAAAAGAAAAATGCCAGTGGTGGGTCTTGAACCTACTACCTTCCACTTGGTAGTCTTTCTTCTTATCCCTTGAGCTACTTGCTCAGATACTAATTTGTCTTTTTTTTTGCCCATTTATCATCTATTTTTTTTGCCATTTTCGAGTTTTTTTTAACTTGAGTCTCGACTCGATCGTTTTTCTCAGGAGGTTGGACTTTAGCCTTTGTGCTGGAGGGTTGAACCTTCAGTTCCAAGACTTTCAAAGCCTCCAGACCTTCCGAGTCCTCAGGACCTGAGCTTTCACACAGTCTGAGGGCTGAAATTTTCTAAGTCCCACAGTAGTTCTCTGTTAGATTGAACTTCCAGACAGTCCAAGGACTGATATCTTCTAAGTTCCTGAGTACTTCTCTGTTAGTTTGAACCTTCACACAGTCTGAGGACTGAAATCTTAAAAGTTCTTGAGTAGTTCTCTGTTAGTTTGAACCTTCAGACAGTCTGTTAATGTTTCGATTAAATCTTTGTTTTTCTTTTTAAATGTTTTACCAACTTTTAATGTTTAATTTTCTTTTTAAATCCTTCATTGTATTTTCAGTGTAATTCCTATTTGAACTTTTATTGTCTTTAAGATATAATTTTCTAATTAAACATTAAATTTTTTAATTAAATGTTTTGTCTTTTTTGGCCTTTTATTGGATAGGTGTAGTGAGAGACAGACAGGAAACAGGGGAGAGGAGTCGGGAAAAGACTTGCAACAAAGGGCCACTCACGGGACTCGAACCCGGGACGCTGCGTCGGGGACCAGCCCCTGTACATGAATCACCCGCTTAACCCGTTGAGCTATATGGGCACCCATGTTTTGTCATTTTAAGGGTTTAATGATCCGATTAAATGTTTTGCATTTTTTAAAACGTTTAACATTCTTCTTGTTTAATTGTATTTTTTAAATGTTTAATGATGGAAAATACTTTATCTGTAATTTCTAATATTTGTATTTTAAAAATTTTGTTTAATTTCATAATGACATGTATTGTATGTTGTTGAATTATCTCATTCCATATTTTTGTCTGTTTAATAGAATGTAATGTAATTTAATGTTTAACTCTATTAAACAGACAAAATATGGAATGAGATAATTCAACAACATACAATACATGTCATTATGAAATTAAACAAAATTTTTAAAATACAAATATTAGAAATTACAGATAAAGTATTTTCCATCATTAAACATTTAAAAAATACAATTAAACAAGAAGAATGTTAAACGTTTTAAAAAATGCAAAACATTTAATCGGATCATTAAACCCTTAAAAAGACAAAACATTTAATTAAAAAATTAAATGTTTAATTAGAAAATTACATCTTAAAGACAATAAAACTTCAAATAGGAATCAAACAGAAAATACAATGACGCATTTAAAAAGAAAACTAAACATTAAAAGGTGGTATATGTATATATAATTTAATTGTATTTAATGTTTAACTCTATTAAACAGACAAAATATGGAATGAGATAATTCAACAACATACAATACATGTCATTATGAAATTAAACAAAATTTTTAAAATACAAATATTAGAAATTACAGATAAAGTATTTTCCATCATTAAACATTTAAAAAATACAATTAAACAAGAAGAATGTTAAACGTTTTAAAAAATGCAAAACATTTAATCAGATCATTAAACCCTTAAAAAGACAAAACATTTAATTAAAAAATTAAATGTTTAATTAGAAAATTACATCTTAAAGACAATAAAACTTCAAATAGGAATCAAACAGAAAATACAATGACGCATTTAAAAAGAAAACTAAACATTAAAAGGTGGTATATGTATATATAATTTAATTGTATTTAATGTTTAACTCTATTAAACAGACAAAATATTGAATTAGATAATTCAACAAGATACAATACATGTCATTATGAAATTAAACAAAATTTTTAAAATACAAATATTAGAAATTACAGATAAAGTATTTTCCATCATTAAACATTTAAAAAATACAATTAAACAAGAAGAATGTTAAACGTTTTAAAAAATGCAAAACATTTAATCAGATCATTAAACCCTTAAAAAGACAAAACATTTAATTAAAAAATTAAATGTTTAATTAGAAAATTACATCTTAAAGACAATAAAACTTCAAATAGGAATCAAACAGAAAATACAATGACGCATTTAAAAAGAAAACTAAACATTAAAAGGTGGTATATGTATATATAATTTAATTGTATTTAATGTTTAACTCTATTAAACAGACAAAATATTGAATTAGATAATTCAACAAGATACAATACATGTCATTATGAAATTAAACAAAATTTTTAAAATACAAATATTAGAAATTACAGATAAAGTATTTTCCATAATTAAACATTTAAAAAATACAGTTAAACAAGAATGTTAAATGTTTTTAAAAAATGCAAAACATTTGATTAGATTACTAAACCTTTAAAAAGACAAAACATTTAATTAAAAAAAATGTTTAATTAGAAAATTACATCTTAAATTTCTTAAATCTTTTTAATAATAAAACTTTTAAAAAGTTTTATTGTATTAATTTTTTTCCTTTGATTTAATTGCTTTTTGTTATGTAGTTTATTTCTTTAATCTTCTTTTTCTGTCAAGATTTTAACCCCAACCTTAAAAATGAAACAAACCCTTAAATCACAATGAAAATACTTCTGTTGTCACAATCATGAGTTAGTCAGTTATTCAGTTTATCAATTCAACTTTATTTGTTTAGCACCTTTTACACAGATGACAAAACTAAACAAGCAAAGAGAAAAAACTATGCTAAAACATGAATAAAACTCAAAAACATTTAAAAAAAAAAAAATTTAACATGGTAATAAAATGTGTTGTGTCCAGGGGATGGAGGGACTTTATTGAAGTCTTCTTGGGCTCACATGGTAAATCATTTAAAACATAAACTTGATATTCAGTCTAAGGAAACTGCAGAGCGACAGAAGAACCAACATTATCTCCTGTTTTCTCCTTTAATGAGTCGACTCTTCTTGTGCTTTCAGACCAAAGAACTACAGACTCTTCACAACCTGCTCAAACTCTTGGTACAGGACCTCACCACACGGGTCAAGAAGGTTTCTGTCTCATTTCTACTCTGAAGATCACCTTCTCCTGCTCAAACTGCTGACAAATGTTTCTGCTGCTCTAAAGTCTGGTCTCCAGAACTTCCTAAAAACTCTCAAAGTCTCTTCTGCTGCAGGTTGCTTTGTAGAACTGTTCCAGAAAACCTCACTAAACCACATGGAGGAGCCTCAAGCTAGTCGTCCAAATGAAACCATACAAAAACCAAACTAGCACAACCCAAACGCTAAAGTCTCCTGCAGCCTACCAGAGAACCTCTGAGAACAGAGAATCAGGACAGGAACTCTTACCTTCTGGACAACCAACATTGGTTCTCAAACAAGAATACAGAATGTGTCTGACCAAAAACCTCTAAAGACTCACTACAGCCAAGATAAAGACACAACTCAGCTGCACCAAATCCACTAATCACTGCAGACATTAGCACTAACTGTGGCTAAAGAACCTCATTTACCAAGACAACTATGCAGTACAAAGCCCTAAAACACACCAAGAAACACATTAAAGTCTATTTTATTACTAGAAGCTGCAAGTCAACGCCTAAAGAACAAACTAAAGCAATGGAGCCAAACCCGGTTCATTGGTGAAGGAAAGCAGAGGAAATGTTTGTCTGCAGCTAAATAAAGCAGGAAGATACTGAGCTGCTCAGGTGTTCCTAATAACACCAAGCAGCCACCTGGACAGCCAATAGGAACACAGCTTACTGGGAGTCCAGAGGGCTGGCTTAGTGAAGGAAATTTAGTTTAAAGTTGAAGCAGAAAGTTAACAAAGAAAGTTGAAAACCACCTTCTGATACCTGAAATCTCTGAGTTTTCACACAAAGAACACCTGAACATGTCAAACTGGTTCCATAGTAGAACCATCATTGTAAAAATGTCATAGTATGGTGTGTTGCTCAAAAAACATTAGGACCCGGCTGTCAGGGTACAAACATGTAAGAAACATGAGAACAGAGAGAACCCAACCAGTAGGTCACAGTTTATCATCCCCCCAGTCATCTCCTGAAGTCCATATGGTGAGAGACATCAGTATCTGGTTGTTCATTTACCAGAGGATGCTTATAATCATGCTGATGTGGTCTGTACTCTACAGTATTTTAGTGACTCAATAAATGCCTAAGTTGTTTTTTTTAAAAATGCTTTTTAGTTTTTAATAAACATTTAAGAGCCTATATGTAATCAATAAATGGCCTTTGCCTATCTTAAGAAAAACTCACTCAGAACTCTGATATGTTAACAGTACTAAATAAATCAATAAATACATGCATACACACATAAATAAGTTAATACATTAACTGTGCTAAGATAAGATTTAGATTTTTAAAAAAAAAAGTTGTTTATGTTTTTGCAGAATCCAGTATTGCTCACTGGTTGGTCATTACATTTTATTAGTTTGATTTCACTGTTTAAAATGATGCCACCTCTTTTCAGACAGAACCTGTGATAATAAAACAATACAAAATTTTTAGTTCCGTCTTAATAAAGCACTTAAAGCTTTAAGTATGGCTAAATGCTTTTTTCAAAATTAAATATATCACTCCTTAGGTGGTAGTGGCCCCAAGTTCAGTAAAGTTGGAAAGATATTCACAGATTCGGACTTCCAGCATCAATAACTCATTAGATACAGGTTGTCAAAACATAAACGGTGCCTCTTTCCCATTGTTGCAAGGCAGACAATGTGCTACAAGCCCAGTTTTATCAAAAGTAGCTGTCTTTCAAGCTACAGGAATAACATTGGTGTCTATGGAGTGAACAGGGTCCGTCTGCAATTTGCAAAACCGCTGCAACAGTAAAGAGAGACAAATATTCAATAACTTCACTCTTATACATTGTAGTGTCACTAAAATCACTGCAGCCTTCAACTGGCTCCTGTTGACAAAATGTTTTAACAGAAATGTAAATGCTGTAATTTGATTCTTTTAATGAACCATGTAACTTGAATGGATGTGATGCTGGTGTGACCACAGTGCACATGTCTGATGTTGCTCACAGTGGTCCAAGGGACGCTCAGGAGGTTTGTGTGTTTGCTCAGACTCAGGAAAAATTACAGGGAACACTGTGCATAATATACAGTAACAAGGAATTCTCTCAGAATCCTCCTTTGACACCTTGACAAGGTAAAATACCGGTATTTGTCAATTTTGTATTAAGTAATGGATAACCCTCCATATAACTCTCATATTACTAGCAAAATACTGTTTGTATTTGTGTATAAAGTATTACCAAAAAACCCCCCCAAAAAACACAGAAGACTAGCAGAAAGATTTCAGCGCGTAAGTATGAAGATTAGCAAGATACCACTATCATCCAAGAAAAGAGCTGAAATGAAAATGTGCTATATGTAGTGGTTAAGAGGGAAATCACCCTGGTTTAACCTACAGCAAGCTCGTTAGAAGCAGATATGTAAAAGAAAGTGACTTCTGGTGCAGACTTGATGTCAAACCTCCAGTCATACACTGAATTTGAACGACACTAAAGTTTTCTATCATCCAACCGGATACTAGATTAGGAGATACATTTTGTCACTACGAGCAATAAAAAGCGCATTATAATGTACCTATTTCAGAATTATGGATGCATTATGTCATAAATTCTGCAATTTAAAAAAAAAAAGATTTAGTGATTTAGATTGTGTAATATTTTAATTTAATTCCATTTTCATGTATTGTTTCTTGCTGTAAGTACTTCTAAGATTTCCGATAAACGTGGTAGAAATATATTCATAGGACACAAGCCTAGTTTCTACTATATTATGCAGAATCCCATTTTAGTCACTCTGAATTGTTGGAAAAGTATTTGGTCAACTCGTTTCCACAGACTGCCTGCAGGTCCGGCTCTGACTGTGTGGGGGCGACAGAGCGCACAAACTTCATCAGCCGACGAAGAAGAAAACCGGCGCTGATTTTGAACTTTGCAGAAGTATGTGCAAACTTTATCAGGCAGGTGTGGCTCTGCTGCTGCTGCTGTGGGAATAAACCACCAAATCTCTGCCTTTTTTTCTTCACATCGGACAGTGTTGAAGTACTGGTCCGCCGCTCTGCTACAGGAACTATATTGCGAAGGTAACTGTATTTTTCTGTTTGTTTGTTTTGATCACCGTAACAATGGTCTGCAGCACCAACAGGCTAACGCTAAACTTAGCATGTCGATGACTTCGTCACATGCACAGAAGCATTAAAACCTAGCTTAAATGTAGCTAAACAGCTTGGAAGTTGGTTTCAATACACCGCCGATAAAACCGACACTTAAACACAAGCAGCATGAAAACAAGTTTTTCTTTAGCGCTATAATGTAGTATTGCTGTAGTTACTAGTTTTATTTCACATCTGCAACGTTGGCCTACTTGACATTAAATGCTGGTAACGTTACTGCTCATTCTGTAGCTCATTTAACCTTAAAAATGAAAGTAACTTTATTATCTCACTAACTCAAGTCTCTAATCTAAGTTTGTGTCTTCAGCTCACACAGATACGATGGAGTCGACTGTGGTGAACCTGTACAACCAGTTTCAGATTCTCAGAGCCCATGTAGACGGTCTGAATGAGGGCATTGAACCACGTAAGTTATTTCCACACTTGGTGTTGGTATTTGCCACCTCTTTAGAAGCCTGTCAGTAAAACACAGTGGAGCTTACATATTTGTGTAGTGTTCGGGAGTTAGTAGCAGTCAACAACCTGAGGGCAGTTTATGCTGTTTTCATCTCAAATTGTGTTAGTGGTTGCAATGAATTATACAAGTCACAGACTAGGAGTCGTAAACAGTACTGAGTATAGAGCATCTGCTTTAGCAAATTAAATCCAGTGCCAGGATTACAGACAAGCTGTGGAAACTGATGGTGCACCCAGTGACACAAATACGGGTTGAAATGACTAATGAGGTCGTGGAGTGTAGTAAAACTAACAGAAAAGCACTGTTAATCATTTGTTCACTTTACAACAGAGCACTCTGTCTTTTTCTCCTATATAATGTGCATTGCAATTGAATTGCCACTCTTGATGAAACCAAATTAAATTTGGGGTTGCAGCGACTAGACATAAGTACCACAGAAGAATATTGTGTATGGCAGCAACACAATGATTTCTTTCCTCTGTTGTTTTGGTTTTAAGAGTTTCTCCAGATGGCAGTGAACTTTGAGGACTGCCGTAAGAAGTGGTTGCGGGCAGGTGAGGAGCTGGTTTCCTGTAAAGAGATGCTGACTAAAGCAGAGACTGAGAGGGGAGCCCTGGAGGTCAAACTAAAACACGCTCGGAACCAGGTGGACGTGGAGATCCGGCGGCGGCAGAAGGCTGAGGCAGTCTATGAGAAGCTAGTGAGTGTCACGCTTTTTACAAATCTGACTGCATGACTGTTCATAGGACATTATAAAAACCTTGAGGTTAATCTTCAGATAATGTCATTAGTCATTGCATATTATCAATCACTCACTGTAAATTTATTTATTTTTTGTTACTGGCAATTGTCCGTTATTCGTTATCACTTAATAATGCATTTGTCTGCACTGGTCCCTGTGGTCTTTTTCAACCTGCTGCTTTGCGGGAATAAAAGGAGCGACAGCTGCAGCTGATCAGAGAGCTGCTGATTTCAGAGAACAACGGCAGCAGTATTCACCTAAGTGAGGAACAACGCTCAGCCCTGGCCTTCCTTAGTGCCCACTCCCAGGCAGCACAAGCTGCTAATACCAACCTCAACTCCAGCCGAAGGTCAGACTCACCTAATTTGGTTCTGAAAAAGCTTTGCTGCATTATCATCATTTCTGTTCCTAAAAAAAATGATTAGAAGAAAGGCTGAACTCTGACGACAGAGAGTACTGGGATGACAGTCTGTTATTTCATTGTTAACTGTAGAAACTTGGCATGCATACTAATTGTAGGCAGCAGGATTTGATGCGTGTATCATGAAAAAACTTGTGTAATTTACCCAACCAGCCATGGACACTAACTGACTTTGATCTATCTTACAGATTAACTACTATCGATGAATCAGCTTCTTTGCTTTCAGACATCAGCTATGACCAAACGGACGACTCTCTGGTAAATGGACATATTTCCTTGAAAGTGTCAATGATGATTTTAGGAAACCGCTTCTGTAATAGTCTGAGGGGCATAGTTCTTTAAGAGACACCAAAAATAAAATGGCTTGTTTAGTATTGTGCTCTGTCTGTCAACTTTTCCTGCAGGACTGGGATTCCTCTGTGATGAAGAATGTGAGACTGCGCAAACGGCAGAAACGAGTGAGTCATGTCTAAAGCCACATTTTCAATACATGCGTCTCTGCTTGCATTGACAATAACATAAATTTGATATTTTGTTTTAGGGAGGGGTAGTGACTCAATACAGCAGCTCAAATTTTTCTTTGTTTGCTTTTTTTTTTTTTTTTTTAAATTCAAATTAATTCCACAGCGTTCGTCCAGAAGACGTTCTGAACTGAACTTACAGTCTGTGAAGAAACCACGATCCGCTGGATGTCCGTCAGACAGGGTAACACTGACCTCTACAGCTGACTGTGCTCAATAACATGTAAAAACTGTCTAAAGTTTGGATGATTTTACTGGTGGATCTCCTTCCATATGATTCAGATGAATGAGTCCATTGTGGCCAAAACAACCATCACGGTGCCTGTAAATGGCGGCGCTGTTGAGGCCGTCTCCACCATTGAAACTGTGCCCTACTGGACACGCAGCAGAAAGAAGAGTGGTGAGAATTTTTTTCTTTTTTTTTTTTGTTCTTCTTTAATTTTATGGGACCTTAAAACAAGGTTGGCCAAATAAAGAGCAACAACCTGATCATATTGTAACTCGGGCTGGACCCGAATATTTGGTCGTGACGGTGGTATCCGAATATTTATTTTGAGATCCGAATATTCGAATTCCACCCTCCACCCCCGTCGGACGTTACGAAGTGAACCGAATATTCAGATATTCGTCATTAATCGAGGCGAATATCCAGAGCCCAGAAAATGCTATTTGGGCCAGCCCTAATTGTAACGCAATATATAGTTGACATACACTATTTTGCCTCAGTGGTTTTGACTAACACGTGATTGTATATGCAGTGGCTCCACAGTGGGGCGATACGACAACTGACCAATCAGAGACTGTGAGTGAGACTCCCAGCACACCAGTCCCAGATTATCCAGCCCAAGGCCAAACCCCCAGAGCTAATAAAGGAGGAAAGAAGCACCATTTCATGCCCAAAACTGTATGAATACCTTCTTAATGGTTAATGTGTAAAATTTTGATTGTATCTGTATCTTCTTAGGTCCTGCCAGCTCATTAAGGTTAATTAAATTGTATCCCCTCTCTCACTAAGGTTATCAAGTCTGAGTTCTGTATGCCATGTGGAAAAAGAACAAAGTTTGGCAAGCTTTATCTCCGCTGCCAGGATTGTAGGATTGTGACCCATCCAGAGTGTCGTGACCACTGTCCCCTGCCCTGTAATCCCACAGCTGTTAGTACTCCCATCAAGAACACAGAGGTACATTTCTCCTCTTGCTATACACGTTCTGTCATTTGAAGGATTTTTAGAAATATTTTTTTCTGATTTCCATGTTGCCTACAGTACAGATTAATGGATTTAAGCATGTTTTTGTTTAGGCCACCCTGGCTGACTTTGCTCCAGCCACCACCCCACAGATCCCAGCTTTGGTTATCTACTGCATTAAGGAGATTGAACGCAGAGGCCTACATGAGGTGACACGGGATTTAATAAAGCCCCTGTTTACTTGTTACCTTCATGTTAATCCTTTCCCTTGAGTGATAACAATAGATAACTTCTTGCTAATTAGTTATTTAATTTAGTAATAATAGAATATCACAGGCCGCCAGACAATGAGAGCTACTTTCTTTTATCTTTTCCTTGCCCCAGGTTGGCCTGTACAGAGTTTCTGGCCAGGAGCGGATGGTGAAAGAGCTGAAGGAGAAGCTCATTAGAGGAAAGACTCTGCCTCCCCTGAACAAAGTGGAAGACATCAATGTCATTACAGGTGTCCTCAAAGACTTCCTCAGAAACCTTCCAGAGCCACTGCTCACCTTCCACCTCAACAAAGCTTTCATGGAAGCAGCTGGTGAGTTTTTATCACATACACAACATTGTGTGTCGAACTGAATGTTAACACTGTTCAGAACAATGATTTACATATGATAGAGGGAGCAGCTATAAATATCAAATGTGTGAACTTCATTATTGTTTTGTTTTGCAGAAATCCAGGACGATGGCAACAGTCTTGCCATGTTGTATCAGACAGTCAGTGAGCTGCCTCAACCCAACCGAGACACGCTGGCCTGCCTGATGATCCATCTGCAGAAGTAATTTTCATTAATCACATTTGAGCAATGCTAAGAGCCCTTTTGACTTATCCTACATTTTAGTCCCCTCTGCTATTATCTTCTATACACATGACAAGAGTAATTTAAACAACTACTTGTCCAAATGGTGTAAAATTTGGGACTTTAAGCATGTTGAAACCTCCTGTACCTCAGCGGTACAAATCAGATTACAATGTGGAGAAGACTGAAATTTTCGACTCTTCTTTTCACAGAGTGTCTCAAAGTGTGGATACCAAGATGGACGTAAACAACCTCGCTAGAGTGTTTGGCCCCACCCTTGTGGGTCATGCTGTCCCTGAACCAGACCCTATGACCATCCTGCATGACACCAGTAGACAGCCAAAGGTAATGAGAATGACTTGGACCATACATTGCATTCAGAACTCTGGTACTGGTGAAGCAGTGCATAGTTCAGATACGTGGCTGTTTGTGCTTGTGTTTGCTTTATGGTCAGTGTTTTTGATTACGAATGCTGCATTTATTTTCTGTCTTCATAGATTATAGAGCGCTTGCTCAGTATTCCAGGAAGCTACTGGAGCCAGTTTGCCTACCCAGATAACGTAGGCATGGATAACGCTCAGCACGCTGGCACTCCAAACCAAAAAGGTAAATCACAGAGTGGTTCACTGACAAAGCATAAAATCTTTTCTAAAATGAAAAGCATGTGGTTCACACAATGAGTCGTGTTTTGACTAGTGAGCATGACTTGATAAGAGGTTTTTTAATTTTTTTTTAAGAATTTACACTCAACACCTTTGGCTGACTAGTAAGAAAACCATTTTTGTTAAACTGAGTATCTGTCAATCTTCAATTTATCTGCAGTGAGCATATTGGGACCCGTGACGACTCCAGAGCACCAGATGATGGCGAAAACACCTTCTTCCAGCTCGTTGTCTCAGCGCATGATGCAGACCCTGTCCAGTACCACCCTGTAAGCCAACTCCCAATTCTGTTCACATAAATAGAAGTAAAGCAGGGAGAGCTTTATTCTTATTGCATTTCCTTATCCGGGATGAAATATAAGCCAAATCAAATTAACTTGTTTATTCCTATCCATCTTGCCTTGTTTGACAGCAAGTTGACAGTGGAATTTTCTACTTCAGCACATACATAATTAAATTTATAATCTGTTCTTGACAGAATTTAGTTTATTTAGTCTCTTGAAATGGAGGTGACAGGATTGAGGAGGTAGTGTAAACAAATCATATTGATAATGAAAATGTTAAGTCTTTATGAAAGTTATTTCTGTCTTTTATTAGCTAGAATTTGCTCAGTACCACTGGTCTCAGTTTTTAGCAATATGCAGTACATATCAACATGCAGAAGGAGATGGTTGTGTGAGGCTGCTATGCGGCATTGTGTCAGAATCATCTACTCAATATCTGATCATGATGCAACCTTATTTATGATCCTGGCGATATAGGCTAGGGGTGGTGACTGAAATGACTGTAATCAAGGAAACTGATAACCAATATTTGGAACAGTTATACATTTGCAGTAAAAGTAAAAAAAAAAAAAATTTGAAGTTTAGACAAGACAAAATCTAACGGAGAGCTGTATTCAGTTGCCTTTGTTTATTTATGTTTTATAAAACCTTATTTCAGACAACTTTTAAATATTTCTCCTACACTGTTGACAGGGTATTAAATGTGACATGTAACCAGTCAGATGGTGCATGAGATGGTATAAATGCCAAAACATGTGGAATTATCAACAATCAAATGAATGTAGCTCAGTTGTCCATATATTAAGAATGGGTTCCTGGTTTTCGCTCGTAACATTTATCTTCACAATTTTAATGTTGGGCAAAATTACTAAGTTCATTTCAATTGTGTGTTCCTTCAACCCCCGACCTTCTTACCTTTTAGGTTTGGGAGCAAGAGCAAAGCATCATCTGCCTCACACCGCCAGGGCAACTTCTTTGCTTCTCCACAGCTGAAATAAAGGAATAAAAGGAAAAAAAATCTCACTCACATTATACTCCTGGGTTACATACTGCAAAACCAGAATATATATCTACATAATCATGTGGGAGATTTACTGTGCAATTTTGGCAATGTTACTAGTTTTCTTTTTCTTTGAAATGTTTCAAGAAAACTTTTTAACCAGATTTTTTTTCTATGAAAACATACAAGATGTGCATTGTTTTTTTTTTTCTATCTGTGATTACTAATGTTTTATTGTCGACCAAAACTGTGGTAACATCTTTGTGACTGTTAGTTGTTTCAAGGTTTTAATGACCAAGCAACCAATCTAAACTAATTTGAGGATCAATATCTTCGACCTTGTGTGTAATGTTCAAAAGCTGTGAATTCACTGGTGTCTGTTTTGAACCTGTGGTTATAACCACAATGACAGCGATGCAGCAGCACACATAAAACACACAACTGGAATGAACAGGGAGGAAAGGAGCTGCATTTTTGGCCAGTGTCTTTTTGGCTTTGGTTGCTTTGTCGTCCTAAAACATTTGTTTGAATGATTTAACATTTTATTTTCTATTTATGTTGATGTTCCTAATGTAAACCAATCATGACTATTTTAACTTGTGAACACTTTAACAGTACTACTATGCAAACACTGACACTGATGTGGAATGTCGTTGCATTTTGCACCCTCTGTAAAAAAAAAAACAAAAAAACAGTGTTTTCTACTTTGTAATGTAAACCACTAGAGGCTGCTGTTGCACCACTTTTGATATGTAAGCCTTTACTAATAGAGAAGATATACTATATATTATGCACATAACCAGTCAGAATCACCGACACTCCTTACATTGATATACTGGTAGATCATTTAAAAGTTATTCTGCTAACACAGTGCAGTACAGTCTAAGACTCACATTAATATGGGCATCACAAAATAAAATCTGGAGCTGCATAAATTTATGGATGTGAAAACTGATTTGCATGCACACCTACTGCAGTATTTGTTACCACAGTAGCTCTATTGTACTGTTAAACTATCAGTGTGCAACAGAAGTTAGTGTTCCTGAAAAATTGTCCCTCTGCTGCTCTCATCATCACCTTTGGCAGATATTGATGCTAGCGATTCAGGTAAGACAAGCTATTCTGAGCGAGATGATTATGTTGATGAAAACTGACTCTCAATATTGACTCACTGAAACAAAATCCAGCTATGTTTGAAGCTGTAAGACTCCTGCATTGTTTTTTTACATATGATACTTATTGTACATTTATTCCTTTTATATGATTCTGTTTTTTTAATGAAACATTTTGATTGTCTGCCTTCTGCCAAAGATCTTGTGGACTGAATGTATACAAAAGTCCACTGCGGAGCTAAAAATAAAAGATTTTCCTTTGTCTTGGTGGGTGTTGTTCATGCATGAGATGGACACATGGGGTGAGGAACCCTGTTGAAATGAGGCTCTGGAGCACATGAGGCATACATGTAGGACGTGTGGGTTTTGTTACTAAACAAAACCCTCTTACACCTGGACATGGATTAGTGTTACCCCATTAACTGAGTGTGTTAGTAATGCCGTATTCTCGCAGCCTAAAGCCTTCATTCATGTTTAACGCTCTTCATTTTTCCTGATGTAAATTGAATGTTGGCCATTGTTATTCAAGATCTTCAGTGAAAGAGCAAAAGCACAGCGCCAGTTATTCCAAAGCCGACATGGCACTGAATGATAATGCAATTTGGCTCATTGTTCCAATAGTCATTACAGCTATTTCCATAATCTATTGGGCTGAATGGGCAGGCGATGAGGTCCAACATTATTATGAATTAAAGCAGGGATCATTTATACATCTTATAGTTATTCCATTAACAGTTACTGTGGAGAGCGCTAAGCCAGCCTGAACCCACTGACATACATTTTATATGGCCTCATTTAATACGGAGCTTCAGCGACTCATCTGGCCCTTGGAGATCTAAGCCCAGCTGTTTTTGGAGGGGGCGTGTGTGTGTGTGTGTGTGTGTGTGTGTGTGTGTGTGTGTGTGTGTGTGTGTGTGTGTGTGTGTGTGTGTGTGTGTGTGTGTGAATATATGGTAAGTAGAGTCCATACAAATTACTTTGTTCTCGCTCCCTTTCTTTCTCAAACACAAACAGATCTGCGAATGACTGCAGACAAGACCCTCCGAAAATGTTTGAATTTCAAATCAACATTAATAGTTCATTAGCCTGAAATAAGGTCTCCTGTGTGTCGATCTGTCCCCTCATTGGGGGATTGTGTGTTTATTTATGCTGTGCGGTGCAGCATACGCTCGGCGGCTGCAGACATCAAACAGCTGGCTGTGTACAGTGTGTCTCTGTGGCTCCATATTCCAGCAAACCCCAGTGTGCAGTGATAGAGCTCCGTTCTGCTGTGGGACCATTGAGGGCCAAATGAGTAACTAGTCCAATTAAGAGCTCTTAAATAAATTACAATGTAAGCTGGTAAACACATAACAACAACAGCACTATTTAATTCCTCTATTTATACAGTGAACTGCAGGCAGTGATGCCAGAGGAAACAACCGTACTACCATCTCAGGAAGCTGAATAAAATCAATACATTACTCAATTCATAAGGTTTAGTTATTGCTGGTATTGAACGATCGAAAATACAGTCAATACATGTCAAGCTGTAGCTGTGCAGCATGTAGTAGGTGTCTGCAGCATTGCCTACTCGAGGTCAGGCCAAATAACGTC
Organism: Amphiprion ocellaris; assembly: GCF_022539595.1. Classification (NCBI taxonomy): domain Eukaryota; kingdom Metazoa; phylum Chordata; class Actinopteri; family Pomacentridae; genus Amphiprion; species Amphiprion ocellaris. The sequence goes on along the minus strand of NC_072770.1, from coordinate 21,268,496 downwards.
AGCACCTCGGAGATGTCAATTCAATAGCTACCAGTCATCTGATCATGTGTCTAATCAATACATTTGTTCAAGCAAAAAGCCACGTTAACCACCAGACAAATGGTCTTTGTATGCCTTGTGTTTTGACTACTTGTTTGTTCACATTTGCTCCACAAAAGCACACTTTTCCATATTTTCTCACTAGCTGGAGGGTATTTCTATGTTAATGCTACGTTGTTGAAAAATCTGCTCGCTAGTGTGGAAGATTTACTGGTGGCTTAGGCGAAGCATCATACAGATTTACTTGAAATTACATATAAACGAGAAGCAACAGTACATATAAACAGGACTGATACAGTGCTTTCTTAGCAGGCTAAGCATGTGCCAGAAAAGTGGTCCTCCAGATTTGTTTCTGACACTGTTTTCAATGAATCGTGTGACAGATTGTGTGATCAATATGCTTTCCATTTGGTGAATTAAACACACAACACTGGCAAACAGCTGAAACACCAAACTATGCTCTGCATTTAAAAGCCCTGAAAAACAAGACAAGAGTCATTGTCCAATCTACACCCACCTAAAGCCAGCGAGTTTCTTTTTTTTTAAAACTGCAAATGATTGTATGGCTTGTTGGCTTTCACTGCTCTTTCTCTCTCTCTTCTGCAGCTTCATCCCTCGTTCCCCTCTTTTTTTTCTTCCCTCCCTCTCCACAGCTCCTTTGAATCAAATCGCCGTCTTAGCTGGCTACCGTGCATGGTCGATACCTTGTTACCACAGAGAAATCAATTATCTCGACCAAGCAGCAGGGGAAAGAGGCAATAATGAAAGAATGCTCCTCCTTCGCAGACGATGGCCATGGCTATTAAATATGAATTTATCATTGGCTGACGAGATTTATGGAGCGAGATGTGGGCCCAGAGTTCACGCTCTCTTTACAGCAAGTTCTGGTTTCAAGTGTAAACTAAACGGGTAACCGTTTGTCAGACCGATGATGTTATGTGTCCAGAAGCTCAACCAGGAGTCTGTTTCGGGTACGCAACCTAGACTGTCCTCCTACATGTTTAGATGACACATTTCAACTAAATGAGAAGTGCAAACAACAAAACCCAAGAATTATTTCTGCAAGGTGTAGTTAGTGATAGCTGTAAGAGATGCCAGCACATTCATGCACAAAGCAGACTCTTTTCAATTTGACATCCGAACACCACTCACTCAGATGACAGTGGAGATAGCAGTGATGGTTGTCTTGCAGGTGAGCATGCCTACCATACCTGCCTGTTTGGGGCCGTAATGAGCCAATCTCACGACTTGTCTGACAGCTGCTGCTGGAACTGGGAGGGAAAAGGCACACCACTAACATCACCATAGCCGAAGAAGAAGAAAAACTGCAAACGAGAGGGAGAAGGAGAAGGAGAAGGAGAATGGAGCAGCAGTGAGGAAAAAACGTGGAATTCGGGCTTGCTCTTAAGGCGGCAATAAATTCCATTTTAATGGGGCACCACAAGCAGTAGCAGGCACTCAGCAGTCTGTTGTGTTTGATGCCAAATTGTGCAGAATAAACAGATTTGCTGTGCAGCTGGTCCAAACACACACTTTTTCTCTGTCTCTCTCTGACTTGCTCTGTTCCCATCTTTTCCACCGCACATCCTCACACATCTCCCTTCAACACACACATACACGAACACACAACGTCTCCTCATCCTCATCCTCATTCCCCTGCTACCCCCCACCCCACCCCCCCGTGGATACACCAGACAAGAATTAGACAAATCATCACAAAAAGATGGCAAATGCTTTGATTTATTTTCTTCCACTTAACTGAGTACTCATCTCCAGCTGTCACGCACACATTCGAGGCAGGGTATTTGTTTTAAGAGGGAAAAAAGTGAGCCGCGTGCCACTAATGAGAAACAACACGCCGCATCTGGCTCATTTTCCTTCTCGGGAGATGAATCTTCGGTCATCCTGCACAAGTTCATCGCAGACAAAGCTGCACATCTGAAGGCTCTGTATAATATATATAAAATCAGCATTTCACACTGGCCATGCTGCAAAAAAAGGATGTTGTTTGGCTGTCAAGAATCACAAACTAACTCATGGAGAAACCCTTTAATAGGACTTTGAATAATATGGTGTTGTACCAAAGAAATTATGGCTGAATATGAGGACAAGAAAAGCTTAGAGCAGAATAAAATGTGCTGGAATCCATTTAATAGTTTGAGAGCTAAAAGTTATCGAAGACTGAAAATGTTCAGTGATAACTTTCCTGCCATCTGAGTGACACTGATTGTTTGGCTGCAAACACTGCAGGCACTATTGCTCCTTACACACATACACGCACACTAGTGACTGCTGTTGCCATTGTTTCCATGATTTATGTATTATTTTTAGAAATCCAGCTCTCACATGCGCAAACACACACTAAACTACCTGTATGCATGCAGTTGGGTGTTTGTATGTGCCCTCCTGCATGAGTGCATCTGAATTCATGTAATTGAATGTGTGTGCAGGGGTGCATGATATGGAATAGTGAGAGAGGGGCTGCGTGGATGAATGGCTGAGTGTTTTCTGCTGAATGTGTGCAGTGACCATGTGTAGAGGTATGTGTGTGCCTCTGCCTCTGATTTTGGGATTGTTTTTTCTGCATGGATGGACACAGCTATAAACACTGTACAGTATACGATGCACTCATATCTTTCAGAGCCACACGTCCCAAATCTCAATTTCTTTTCATGAACTTGGGCGTCCCACTTCATAATTGTCATTACCAATCAGCCTTCTCAGTTTAGCTAAAGTTGAACGTAAGCGGCATCACTAAGCTTTCTGTTGTTATTGAGTTGGGCCTTGTCTCATGCTGGTTTTCCTCATCAGAAGAGCATTATTCATCCTTGAACAAGCTTTATCTAAACATGCAGAGGCATAAATACACACACCTCAGGCCACTGTGTTGCATATAACTTCTTGATTTTTAAAACACTTTCCATCATTCAAAACTACCAATAACCAGAGCACATTTTCTAATGCTTCACATTGGCCACTAGAATGCACTGTTGCATACTGTAATCCACCTCCGTGTCATGAAACTGTGCCTCTCCAGCCGAACACACCCATTAATTTCACCCATCTCCACATCTCTATCCTGCAGGACTCCCCTGTGGTTGTTAGGATATGGGAGTGGTACAGTATTGTCAGTATTTGTATCATTTGCACCACTGAAGCTTTAATTTGAGCTGATAAAGTATTGCTTTGACTGTGGCAGTTTGCTCAGGTGACAGATATTAACATCTCCCTCCCCTGGATTCCACCTCTGGGGAAAATATTAAATGGGTGGATCAGAGTTCATACATAAATGTAAGCTGAAGAGACAGCGGTGTATGTAGGAGCCTTGTGTAATTCACATATTCATGGTTTCATCTTAACCCTCAGGTTGACAGTCAGTCTGCATGTGACAGCTGATCTATCACTTAATGTTAGAGGGAACATTACATCATTCAAAATGCTGTGCTTGAAAGAAGAGTTTTGTGTCAGTAGTAGTGTTTTTGCTTATACATACGGAGAACAACTCTCAGTAACTTTTAACATTTTGAACGACAACGGAATAAAAGGACATTTGTGGAAGTTATTCTATTGCAGATTGTTTTAGACAGATAAAATGGATGCATCTAGTGTCTCGCTAACCTTGCAAAAATCTGCTGAAAATGGCACAGATCAACAACATGATCAACATCATGAAAGATAATTACAGCCTGGTCATTAAACAGTGGATCATAATATGTTTAGTTGGTTTTGATTGTGAGGTAATTGAATGCGACTGTATGTTGGTCCAAATCGATGGGCGTTAACATAAAGCTCAATAATAAACCTCATCACAGTGGTGTAGCACAGAACGCAAAAAAAAATTATGTCAATGACATAGATCAGCTGGAAGCTTTGATTCAACTCACTAAAGCTAAAATCATGAAGTCTTATGTTACGGCTAATAGGGCAACAGTGAGCAATTGTAACATGGTTGCCAATTTAAGCTCAACAATGTCCAGCTTTAGCCTTGTCTGTTCTCATATTCTAGTTAGATGTTGATGTAGGCAGATTCTACTTGTGAAGTTTGACTATAGGATCTTTTGGTTAGCAGCAGCTGGCTTGTTGCTGACTGCTGCGTGGCCAAAAAGGACCAAACACAACTTTTCTTCTGGTATACCAGCTGAGTACCATCTATCACATAATCACATTTCGTATGTTACCAAACTGACTGGTAGCCTTGTAAATGTAGGCATTATAGTCTTCAATGGTGTTACAATCTCCTTTGAATGCTGTGTTTACTTTGCTTTAAGCAGCGCAGGAGATGACGGCCGTACACATGTTTTCCCCTCAGGCTTACTGATGCTGCATTTGCTTGCTGCTGAGGCCGTTCAGTACTACAAACCTATGCAAAACTGTGCATTCACCTCAACTCCACTGGTGATGATTCTAACTCTTGTAACAAACGCTGTGCCCTCTACACTTGTACACATCAAACTGGAGCCCGAATGCTGTAGAATACCAAACAGACTGCTTTGGAGCTTCAGGGCTTCATGCACCAGAGACAGACAGTGGACTCAGTGTATTTTAGCCTGTTAGCTCATTAGCCTGTGGATATTACTTCTGATTCCTGCTGTCTGCGGACTTTGGAGAGACTCCTTGCTGCTGCTCAGTTAACTTACAAAGCTTTTGGTGCTAATAATAGTTTTGTATCTTGATTTATATATCATTACAAGGTTTTTCCAGGCTCACAATGGGACTTTGGGGTTGACTATGGATTACTAGGGGTTGCAAATAAGCATGACTAGTCCACAAACAGCGAAGACATTGAGTATGTATTATCTTATTTGCCAGAAATCTGTTTTGTTTCTGATTCACTGATGAACTAGAAAAGCACTCAGAGAGTGCAGTACTCCGCCAAGGCTGCTCAGTTGACCTATCATTTCTGATGGATGAAATCTTTAATAAAAAATGACCTTGCGCTGAGCACAGGCATGTGTTATGCATGTGCATGTTATTGTATGAATACCATATTGTGTGTAAATTAATCTTATAAAGGTCTGTTGGTCAGTTATTCACTTTTGGCAAGCCTTTGTTTTGCTAGTGTTAAAATAACCGTTCCCTCCATGCTTTTATTTTGAAGGCGTATTTTTGTTGTTACAGGCTTTTATATTGTCACCATTCCAGCGGCACAGGAAGTGTTTATTTAAGAGGCAAATTCTTGACATGACAAAGGCTGCCGAAAAGTCCGAAAATTCACATAAAGATGAAAGAAAACGGTTCTAGCAAAGGATGTGTCTAAACTTGTAAGCACCTAGCTGGAATGGGGACAAGCTCTTACAGTCAAGAAATGAGTGAAGGACAGAAAGGTGAATTTGTGTTCAAAATAAGGCTGACGGCTGAACATAAATAAAGGCTTTGTGAAACATCAGGAGCTTCACCAGCTGGGGTTTGCTGCATACATGATCTAAATATGTAGCAGGCGGCAGGAATTGATGGGACTCTGAAACACCCCATAGTTTAATCATTTGTTCCTTGTATGGTTTCCAACTGATAAATCACAGTCAGTTTGTAGTAGGATCACAATCATGTGATCGTCAGCAGGTAACTGACACTGTGTTCACGTCATGGTTACAGCGTCGCCGTGCCGGCAGCTATATCTCCCAATGGGATATCCTTAACAAATCCGTGGATCCAGATTATAAGCTGCATCACTGCTAAAATCTAATCACTTGGTCCTTGTGTCATTTCTGACCTTCCCTGAAAATTTCATGTTTCACACAGACAGACAGACAGACAGACAGACAGAGACGGATTCACAGACAAAGGTACACTGATCGTCACATAACTCTGCCGTTCCTTGGTAGGGTAACAAAAAATTCAATTACGCTTGAGCAAAATAAATCCCCAACATGAAAACTGGTTAAAAAACGTAATTGCTATTTTTATTCTCAATTTCAAGAATTTTTCGTTGTTGGCCAAAACATCTTTAAGGAATGCCAACAATTCTGCCATGCAGGAAAAACCCTGCTTTAGCAACTTCGGCCTAATTTCTGCTACTGTCAAGATTTATAATACATAGACATTTGTAGATTTTTGATAATTAAATCTAAGTTTAAAGTTAAGTTTTAAGTTAAAACTTAACTTAATTAAATTTAAACAAAAACACATGATTTCATAAGTTATCAGCTTTATGGCTCTGACAACCAAATATTTTGGGAGGATAATGACCCATATTTTTTCACCATATTGCACTCTCATTACCTGAAAGGTCACTAGAATTCTTAAGTTCTCAAAATACTGTACATATAACACTCAAACGTCTACGCTTGGCCCCAAAGACAATTATATTGGTTCTACTGGATCCAATGATGCTGACTGGTCAGAAGAAATTATGTTTAAAAAAAAAAAACAAAAAAAAAACAGTTGTTAATTTTTCCCACTACAGTACAAAAGGCTATTGCTCCCCTCAAGATGTTTGGTTTTGGCAATATATTGATTCCTTACATGTTGCTTTTCAATTAGCAATCAAGGCATCAGGAAATTAATTGTTGGCTAAGTTTTGTTGTTGTCTGGACCACGTTTATACATGACGTAGAGAAAGCACGTGGTGATACAGCTGCTGAAAGCTATCAAGGCTGGACTCATCATGCCAGGCAATACTTTTCCTGCTGCTTGGTCAAAAACGACATCGTGACAATTGGATAGATAAAAACAGTAGGTAAACTAAAGCCTTATTTCTCCATTTCTCTCTGTCTTTTTTAAACAGTGCATAGAACTGCTGTGTTATCTTTTTATTACATACCTTTAATACGTTACATTTTTTTACATTGTTGAAGAAGAAAATCTTAGGTCTCGTCTCTTTACATTTGTTGTACTGCTGTTTTGGTTACTATATTCTACATTTAAATGTAAATCCATTGCTTATTTTGAATGGAGGGTCTGAAGATTTATGTATTACTACAGAGAATAGAAGCCTTACTTTTGAAAAATGCATGTAAGCAATTGATTAAAACTGTATTAACACCAAAAGTACAAATCCCCCTTATGGCTATGATATTAACTACATCCAATATTATGGACAAAACTGTTGGAACAAACAAAAATATGTATCTTAGAACTTTATCAGAAATGTTGGGTGTGAAGACTGCTCTGTCAGTAGCAATGAAAATGAAAACTGGCTTGAAGATGGAACTGGATGGAACAGTTTTAATACTCAATAAAGAAAGAGCTCATGCTCTGGGACATAAGACTGTGCACAGTAAACTAGCCTGTTATGTAATGTTGATCGCTACATAATTCTTTGGTTAATGTGGCCGTGTCTTGCTGATTGTGTCATCACAGTGCCAATAAAAGGTATCCATAACATTCAGAAGTTGTAAAGAAAAGTTAATATTAAATTCAGCTGAAGGCATGTGGGAGACTCTAAGTCAACTGGAAGAAGGTTCTATGATCTGATGCAACTAAAATTGAGGTCTTGGCTATCAGACTAGAAACTATCTTTTCAGGACACCAAACACTGCACATCACCACAAACACACCATCTCCATGGTGAAGCATGGTGGTGGCAGCATCATTACTGTAATCATTACTGTAATGATCTGGGCATGCTTCTCGGCTTGGAGTGGCAAAGTAAGAGCCCAGATCTCAATCCATTTTGTGGAATTTGTGGTTGGACTTGAAAAGGCGCTGTTCACTCATGTTCCCTGTGCAACCTGACAGCAGTTGTACAAACAAAAATGGGCTAAAATTACAATATCCAGATGTGCAAGGCCAATTGAAATCTGTCCACGCAGCATTAATGCTGAAATTGCAGGCAAAGACAAATTACACAAAATACTGACTGAAAGAAGGTGAATACTTAAGCAATTATTTAATTTACAGATTACCTGCCATTGTTTTGTAGAAATGTGTTTTTAGTTTAACACAAATTACTTTTCTCATCAAAAAGGTAAATTAAATTGACCATGTATCAATGTTGAAAAGCCAAAAGAATAGAAAATTTCCAGGAGAAGGTGAATACCATTTATTTATAGGCACTTGATGAGAAGTCAAGGAACCATCCTCTGTGGACCATAGATAACCATGCCAGCCTATGTTTTTTTTTTAACAAAATTTTGATTTAGGACAAACTCCAGACAGACATGCTAACCAAATGACTGCTAACTACGCTGCATTTTAACCTTCCAGCGGTGGGAAATAAGGAGTCTGAAATGCCAGCATTGACTCCATGTAAGTGATACAACCTACATGTCAATATCATACTATGAACATAGAACTACACTACAATTTTAAGTTGTTTAACCATACTCTGAGGACTGCAGGCTGCTGTTGGATCACAACATTGATGGGAGCCACAGAAAAATCTAAATGCTCAGTATTGCAGATCAATTTACGACAAATCTGACCACCCTGGTTCAAGACCTTAATAAATTGGTTCTCTGCACAGTTTGTAATAATTCTGAACTGCATAAAGACTTCAAGCCCTTAAAAGGTGGGCTAGATAAGCCTCCTGATATTTCTTCGAATGGGATATAAATCAAACAGACCCAAGAATTAAGTTTTATATACTATAGAAGATGAATGATCAAATACTTACAGAAACGGAAAATTTATTACATCTAAATGTAGTCTTCTTGGAAGCTGACACAAGACCTAATTCTAATCTGGGCATTTCCTCAAATCCATTACCAACTTCCTTTCTGTGAAAGACACGTGAAGAAAACCCTCAGAGGAGCAACACATCAGTCAGTGTAAAATTTAAGCCTAAACTTTTTCACAGTAAGTTGACCACCATGGCACAAGAGTTGGGCCTTTCGGACTACGCCAATACATATGAGCTTGGACGATTCAACACGACACAAAAAAACAGCAACAGGAAAACTGAACAACCAGGTAAGAGCACGAGTTAGTGCAGACTGAAATAAAAGTATATGAATAGATGTCTTAGTGCAAGATATTTTTGAATTTTAAGTATTACATCTATAATTTTTTCCCGCATCTCAAAGCCTTTTTCAGACAGAGAATATGTATAATTGCTGGCTTCATCAATCTTTTAACAGCATTCTGTCACTCAGACATGGGTCACTTCTATGTTAATGTTAGTCACAGTCTCATTCAGACATGGCATTGATGGAGAGTCATGGCATGTACGTGCTACTCGCCACATTTGTGAAACTAGATATTACAGTCAAGGCTCAAGGTGCAATTAATAAACAAAATACTTAACCTAAACTAAAAGCAAGCTAATCAAACCGCCCACATAACTGCTGATAGTTCAAAATTAGCAACAAGTTTACTAATCAATGAGCACTCTACAATGTTCTTTTTAATGGAGTCAGTAATGCTGCCACAGAAATTCACCTGGGCAATATTCTTTTCAATCTTCTAAAATCATGACAACAATACTACTGCATGCTGTTCGTATTTGAGCTATGTTGGATGTGATACGTAAATACTAATAGTGACCTACTACTTCGTAAGTTCACCTTTGCAATTTCTATAGGAAAATGACCGAGGTTTCCATTCAAACATGAAGCTGACACTTTCAGATACTAACAGATTTATTGCACTTCTGAATGGGGCTAATTTAATTGATATCAGCATGATCAGGCAACACAACAATGATCACATTCACTGCTGAGATTGTCACACAAGAAGAAGTTCAAATCATAAACATTTAACAAGAAATATTCCGTATAGAATTGTGATTTTTTTTGTGAAATAGTGTCATAATCATGAATTCCAGAGGGACTGACTATACTGTGTCTGTGTTCACAGAAAGAAGACTCCTCAGAATAGGGATTTTAACATTAGGAGTGTTGTGTGTCATACAAGCCGCTCTTAATATCTCCCTACGAGCTGCCTGTAAGTTGTGTACAAAAAGATTTCTCTGTGCAAAATGTCAGATACAACATTGGCAATCAATACTGTAATCTATTTCCTCAATGAAAAATGTTCTAATAAAAATTTCTGTTTTCTTCCAGTTTATTCAAATGAGGATATCGATCAGTTCTCTTTCAACGGCTCTGTGATAGCAGACTTCTGCCAGATTGACCAGTCTCAACAGAATTCAACCCAGTTATGTTGCTGCTGCAACGACCTGCTGAGAAAACTACTGAAGGAATATCAGAACCTCAAAACAGAAAGAGACTTTTTACTGGACAAGGTCAGTGAACTGAGCAAAATAATAACCATTAAGGGTGCTGATTTCCAAGACTCTGGATCTGGTTCTGGTTTCCTGGAGTACTAAGGTACAGTTGAACTCCACTGCAAGCCACATGGATGCATGGAAACAACAGTATTTAGCTTCAAGCATTCAGCAGCAAATTATGCACTGCTAAGTTTATCTGTTTATCATGTGGCCAGCTGAAGAGGACAGGATGGTAACTGCGACCTTATTTGCCAAGTGCCGTCATCTTGTGGGCCCTGCATGTTCCTGTAAATCAGGAGACTTCAGCTGTTTTCACACTGTGGAACCTCAGAGACCAACAGACACTATATTTTGATGAGATGTTACATTTTGGGTTTTCAAACATAGGTGAATAACAGCAATCAGTCAAAATGACAAATTACAAATGGTTTTCCAATTCCAGAGTGGTTCTAAATTCATCAACTTTCTACCCACTGCTTCCAGTGACAAGCACAGTTAAATGGTTTGTTGATTTGCATTAATTAATTAATTAATTAATTAATTAATTGTCTGTTGTTATTACATCACTGTTGTTTATTGTTTATCCATTAGTTAATAAATGTTTGTGTATAATTACTGTCAGTTCTGTATGTCTTTGTTTGGGGAACTAGAGGTCAATGAAATTAGAGTTTCTGACATTTGTTTATGAGACTGATCAATGTAAGCAGATGTGATTAATTAATGATTGTGAACCTGACATATTCTTGAGAAATGTCTCTTAGGTGGCCTAGATCAACAAAACCTAAGATGTGCCCCTGATAAATGAGTGCAATTTTAATCATAAAGTGTAGTTTCTACAATTATGTGTTTCGGCCACATTAGGCTCCACATTTTTGATACAAATAACTATATTTCTACTTATAAGGTTATTTCCGCTACATTTAATTACATTAATATCCTATTTATTGTACAGTTTTTGTGAACGTCAGTTTGTAAATATACATTAAAATACTGCATATTAAAATACTGATAGTGGATATTAAAATATCCTCACTGACTCACGAGTGAAGTTTTTGGCCACAGTGGGGCAGGTAAGGAAAAATTTGAATCTATCAGCAAAGTATTACAGAAAAAACAAATTAGATAGTAAATGGTGAACAAAGTGGTGCAGACAGAGAATATTGGATCTGTATTCATCAGGTGGACACAAATATATAAATTCCTATATTTTATATTCAAGGTGACCATAAATAAGCAACAGATTCCAACCACAATTACCAAATTGTACTTTTTTGTTTGTACTGTACTGCTACTGTAACTTACATGTACTAATGTGTTGCAAACCCTATATTTTGTTGCAGTCTCATCTTTTGTATATAATGTTTCTCTGCAATTTTTAAAAAACTGTGTATATAATATCATACTAAACTGCCCTTATACCCCTGTCTTTTGAGCTGGTGTAATGTGAACTTTCCCCACTGTGGGATCAATAAAGTTTATCTTATCTTTAAAAAAAAACAAAAAACAATGAATGCAGGTGAACATATCAGTATAAAGTGTAATAATGCAGCGAACCCCAAAATTACATATATTTAAATCACTTTATAAAAACATTTAAAATGCTGTTCAGTATTTTTATTTTTGTATAACTGATTTGCCAAAAATAAATGATAGTCCTTTTCCTATGAGGATATTTTTTTTCTACTAAAAATTATCCAGAATTTCTTACTTTCAATTCAGCCTAAGAGGTTGGGTAACATTGCTGGACAAATGTCTTGACACATCATTCTTTGTCGCGGCTAAGAGAAGTGAAAGAAGTTGGCTAAGGCATGTTATTCGGTATTTTGGTTTACTCACATCCTCTTATGAGTTACTGGTCAGCTGTTGTCTGAGCAGTTTAACCATGTAAGTCACACAACAGAGACTGTTATTATCAAAAAGTACAATGTAAGTAAAAAAAATCTCATTAAGTTCTGTATGTGATTTGCCTCCTTTGATCCCTCTCAATGAAGTGCGGTAAATTAAATGAGGGGGTGTGACCCATGATAATCTGTATAGACCATACACTTCCCATAAGAGCACCCGCATTCACAAAAGCCAGAAAGGTTGTTATTGAGCTAACTTTAATTGCTTAATTTGAATTGAAAAATGAGGTTCTGGGGCTCTCTTCGTTTATCAAAGGCAACCTGCATCGCATGGGAGATGGCACTCAGTGAGTGGAGTGCAGAGAAGCTTTCATGCCAAAAAAGAATTCTTCTAAGAGTTATTCAGCATTTTCTTTGTTGTTGTTGTACATGCATATAAATGAGCAGGAAGAGCAAAAACAGGATTTCATGTTGCCAATTGGACAGTGTATGGCCATGAAATGTGGTTTTACTTCATACTAGTCCAACATCACTCTGCATAAGAAGGAGGACGTTGCTTTTATGAGTCAATTAATTCTCTTTGTGTACAAACTTTCTTGAGATCACTCGGCCTTTTTTATTTAGTGATAAGTTTGTCAAAGGGTAAACTGACAGAAATGAGAGCTGCAGCTCATTTAGTAATCAGTTCTCATTAACACGGCTGGCTTTGTTTTAATTAGCCGTTGTGACAGACACCAGAGTTCCTGTGACACTGTATGCGAGGCTCGTGTTATCCTCCTTCCCAGCTGTTGCTTGTCAGTCATCCCAAAGTTATCTCTTGTCTCTGTCTCTCAAAATAGAACCACGTGTGTCAAGCTGCTATATGGGCTGTTTGGTGGCATTAAGTGGTAGTGAAGGATATACTGTATGTTTAATTTCCTTTTGTAGTTGCAGCAGTTTTCGTCTTTTTTTGACTACCTACGGAAATCTGCAAAAACATTCAATTATATAATTAATCATAGGTGTCAAAAATTACTCAAATTGTGTGTCTTAGATCTGGCACAGAAAATGCAGAGGGAATTTCTACTGAAGCAATGAGAAGTTGGGCTTATGGGCTTTTTCATTATGTTAAGCTGATATATTGGGAAAGCTTGCACCTCAATATGTCAAACAACAAAATAGCTGGTCATGTTTCAGCTTTTGCCCCCATCACCTTAACTATATTTATACAATTGAGATAATCTAACACAGATTTTTTAATGCATATCAGGAATATGTCTACTTGATAAGAAAGTGTAATACAGTATACCAACTATCCCATGAACACTTTTAAAAAACAACTCTAAAACATATACAACATATACACATAATTTTGCAAATATCACTTTCGAAAGAGGTCACTTTCTATAAGGCTGTTAATAATTTTCTATATGCACTGTGGAATTTAAAATGATTCATTACTTTTGAGAGCTTCCTTCGTGCTTGAACTGTTTGCTTCCTAGATTTGAAATGAGGGCAAAATTAACACAGTGTGGTGTGAGGTTCAGTAGCTGTACCACCTGTTCACACAGCAGTTGTTCTGGTCCAATAAACACCTGATTCACCTTCACTAATGTGGCTGCAAGAAAATCCTTCCCAAGTAACTCAACATGTAGTTTTACAGTAAGAAAGCAGAGCTGGACAGATGATAGTCCATTTTTTTGATCATTATCTTGAGCTGGTGGCTTTCTTATTATCTCAAGTGATTTCACTTGTTGAAGGACTGTGATGCTACATAAACATTAATTATAGTTTAATGAGGCCTCCACATGGAAGTAGCAGACCCACACTCATGAGCAGGTTGAGATGCGACCACAGTTCCTTGGTATACACAAAGACCCCAACAGATTTCAGACTGTTTCTCTGTGTAAACACAGCGGGCCGACTCATAGCCACCGCCATGTTGTTCAAGTCCCTCTGAGGGCGGAGAAACGCCCGCAGATGGTCAAGTATTTTGAAATGATGCAAGATATTCCTAATTTACATACTGATGACAGGATTGTGAATATCCTTGTGTGCTCAGCACATGCACATGCAAACACAGAGCCACACATGTGCTGTACAAACAAGTAAGGCTCTGCTGCATATCTGAGATGTAAAATGCCAAATCAAACACACAGTGGAGCTATATGTGGTGAAGATAAGGTGCAGAAGGGGAAACGCGGTTATCATTACAGACTAGCTAATGAAAAAATAAAGGATGCCTGATGATAACACTTCCATGTCAGTTATCTTTACATAACATAATGTTATAACTGACTGACACGGATGTAATTGATTGTTAGCTGAACCCTGCCCTCAAAGAGCGATTGTCCATCATAGAGTAACAAACATACATGGATCAGCCAATATGTCAAGCTTTTGATTTCCCCATCTGCAAAATGGTGTTTTGGGGGCTCAAATCAGAGGGACATTCTGCAGTCAAAGAGTACGATTATAAGCTTATTGTACAAAAAGCTTTCAATACAAGCGTTATACAACCAGTAACACTTTAATTACAATTAAACCAATAACTTGACTGCAACAGGGTAAAACAAGGTCTGTTCTGCAATATAAAAATGATGAGACTCATTTTTTTCCTATGCTTTGATTGACAATCTGCTGGTTTTTTACTTGTGATGTAGAGATTTAGTGTCAGTCTTTTAGCATCATATCATGTGTAGGGATATGACAGTACATGTGTTCATTCAGAATTATTTGGTACATGATGTCTGGTTTGGGATGTGCCGTACTCACTTCAGTATGATCCCAACAGTTACAGTCAGGCTACATGTGTCTGCACATTTGCAATTTATTGTGTAAACCAGCCCTATTCAATTAGCGGCCCGCGGGCCACATGCGGCCCGAAAGCAACCCTCGAGTGGCCCTAAAGCAACTGCCGAGTGACTGGGACTTGGGTCCGAGAAAAAAAGAAAAACATCTTTCAGTAACACTGACAAGTTCTTACAAAAATTCCAACATTATTGCAAACATTGAATGCAACACTTGCCGTAACCTAGCAACTAACCCACAATGCATTGTGTTGAGGAGACGCGTTTGAAAAGTTAACATTAGCAGTTCTATACAGGCGAAAATAGCAGCATGTCTTTTTCTATCCTGAAACGACAAATCGGCGAGGAAAACCGTCGGTTTAATCCTGCGTGGACTGACAAGTATTTATTTATTTACCTACCACCAAGTCCGAACGCCAAACCAATGCGTTTACTCTGCAACGAGTGCTTTGCAGCGCTGAAAGATTATCATGTCCGAAGACACCACATTGGAAAACCATGCCGCGTTTCGGACAAACTTTCCCGAGGGATGTCATGAGAGAGCGGCTATAATTCAGAGTTTGACTGCATCTCACAACCGGAGCTGTACTACAATGAAGCGGACCTGCACAGCTCAGGAAAGGGCCACGAAAAAGAGGCCGTTCACAGACTCAGAAACTGTGAAGGACTGCATGTTGGCTGTCGTGGATGAAGTTTTAACGGACGATACAGTTAAGACGAGTGTGGTATCTGCTATCAAACAGATCTGACACGTCAAACATTCTCGCCACAGATGTCTTCGAGACATGGTAAGTGCAACAAAGCAGCGTGCTGTAGCAGACACTAAAGGTAGTTTTATGTATTTATGTGACTGTTTTCTGTTCACTTATTATAAGTTTAATATTTAAGAAAGATATTTTGTTTTGACAGTTATTTCACTTAGTTGCACTTTATTATGCACTTTGATGTCAGCTTTATTTCATTTCAAAGGGACAGTAACTATCACTGTGCCTACTGTTTATTTTTTTGATTATATGCACTGAAGATGTGACTGTCTCAGATGAGACCTAATATGGACAGGGACAAACTCTGTTTTTCGTTATTTCAAAAGAAGAAAAATGTCTCAAGTTCTGAAAAGTTACTGTTAAGCAAGTTACTTTTTAATGCACTTTGAGATGTGACCAAAACAAAAGATGGTGTTTCTAATCGGCACTTAGTTTTTATGTTCATATGCACCTTAACGTGCTTATATTTACCTATCAAAAGGTGTTGAAGTTGTGTTTTTGAAATGTAACATTTAAAGAAGCAGTATTTCAGCACAGGTTTAGTTTAAGTACTGCTCTTCTATTGTGTTTATGTCCTTTTGGATGTGGCAATATGTTAGTAAACATCCAGTGTGTTTGTTATCTTATCTGTTTGTGTTTATTTTAAATGGTTAACTTTGCTCACTGTCTGCCAAAAACGTCCGGCCCAGCTCATGTTCTTAGTCTGAAAATCCGGCCCGAGTCAATTTTTAATTGAATAGCCCTGGTGTAAACGTTCTGGCGGGACACCAGGTGATGTCTATTAGTTGTAGTAAGATATCTGAGTTAGCCTCAGTTTTGAAAGCTGGGCAGACGAATGATTTCTAATTAATGTTGATAAAGATACTGTAAACCAGCTGAACATTTGAATCACCCTTCCGGCATGACCAGAATCTATGACTTAGTGCTGGACTGGATCAGCGTGAGGGACTCTGCTGATGCTCCAGCCAGATCTGACCAACTGAGATTTGAAAACGCATTTTCTCTGACAAATTATAAAAAGATGTGAAGTGGTACATTTTTTTGTGGTCAGTGGCTTTGGGTCATGTGAAGAACAGCCAACAGGCAAAAGCAAGCTGCTTCCCTAAATTTTACTAACCTGAACTATAACCCCTAACCAGGGGTTAAATTGGAATTTGTGATGAGGTGCAGTCCTTGTCCAGTGAGGTCGAGGCTCAGATCAGACTGCAAAGTAGAAATAGAAAGTATTTCTTCAGTAGAAAGTAGTTTCTGGAAAACTGTACACACTGTTTTCTGTGGATGTGGATTTTCCAGAGTGTGAATGAATGAGAGTATTTCTGGAAAGAGATCTTGCTTCTGAAATTTGGAAGTGACATTTTTTGAAACTTAAAAAAATAAAGAAACTAAATCCTAGTCACATTCATTGTACTGGTAGAATTTCAGGGTCAGTTGTCTAAGATATTCATTTTCTATAATTTTAATGTTTTGCTTTCTGCAACTTCTAGTAATTTGGGTGAAGCAACTCTGTAAATTAACAAAAACAAAACATGACCTCACTGAAACACTACAAAGGCTGAAAAATAAATAATATAACATCCAATAAATGGGCCTACTTCCAAATACAATGCAGTAGTACATTGCATATATATTTTTAAGACATCATTATTTGCATTAAGATCCAACTAAAATATCTCCTGTAACCTATAAACTGAGTATAATAAAGTCTATTTTCATTATTAAGTCAACTACTTGCTGCTGCTAAATGGTTAGATCAGGTCCATATGTGCAGTAATGCCACTACTGCAAATATTTTTGCATTTAAGTAGAAAAACTGAAAAGTTGTGTAATAATTACTTGACGTGCAAAAAAAATATTGTGACTTTACATATGAAATTTTGTGGAAAATTTCTAAAAAATTGTTCCGACTGATGTGTCACATTAAACACAGGCCCTCTCTGTTTAGACACGATATGGATTCTGGTGCTGTGTGATGCTAAAGCTGTTTGATGAAGTCAAAGAAAGGAAGGTGACATTCTATGTTCAGACAGCGCATTTCAAGATTTGCATGTTGGCGTTACTGTGACAGCCCACTGAGGGGGATGGAGCTCTGGCAGGCTGCAATTTGGATGTCAGGAGATAGAGGTCAGTTCTGGTGGCTTCTGGCCCAATTTAAGCCCCTGCCCCAAACCTCGACTGACTCTTTGTGTGCTCTGCTGACTTGCTAGGTTATAAAAACTCAACTCTAAATGGTCACTGTCAACCTTGAAAATAGTGGACGATCCAAGCTACTGCCTGAACCACAACAGCAAAGGTGCTAATTTAGTTTGTGTTGCTAATTTGTTGTTATATCTGAAGCATCAGCAATTGCCTAAAATGTAACAACCAATCACAGCAGAGTGTCCCTCCAGAGCATTGCTAATCCAATCTAGCTTCAATCCACCTAGTCAACCCAATCAATGACTTGTCAAGTCAATCAGACACTCACACTCAACCTAAGCACCAAGACCGTCTTGGTTTGTACAATAACAATTCCAGTGAAGTTTATCCAAACAAGATAGCTATGTTCTGACAAAACCAGAACAAGTACACAAACTGTGTGTAATTTGAAAGCTGATATTGTATTGCTGGTTTTAATGGTTAATTAAAGCCTATTACTTAATGGAGGCTTCCCAACCAACTCATTAAGTTTTAGCACCATACTGAGATTATCCTACAAAAATATCTACAAAGAAAGCTAGAAATTGTCTTCGCTGTTGATTATTGATGACAAAATCCAGAGTAGTTGGCTAGAAATGAGAAGCCTGCAAGAAATTGAAGGAAAATAATACTGCAAAGTGATAAATCTGACCCTGTTTGAGTTCTAAAGTCGAAAACTTGACAAGCAACAGTGACTGAGGAGTTTATGACAGTGACTTAGACCTAGATTTTGGCACTGACAGTAGAATTTACCATTGAAAACAATTGAAAAATTTGTATAGGTATTGAAAACATTAGTTGCTGACAATTTAAAACAAGGCAAAACTATGCATTTTCAGTAAATACCAATTAATGCCACACTTGTTCCGTTTTCTTCTGTCCTCTTTTATTTCTACCGCCAGTCTTTTTCAGTTAAATATTACTTTTAGTCAACAAATTCTTTTCACATTGTTTATTTTAGTTTCAATTCCTCAACACTGTTGTGGTGTGGTGAACACTGGTATGGGGGGAAGAGGCATAAGGAGCATGAGTTCCATAAAATGTGTTTACTAAGTAGAGAGTGTCCCACCTCCTGACCTGGTAACCACTCTGACAGCTCTGGTATGACCACACACCTGATGCATCTGAAAATTCACCTGGAACTCCCACAGTCACAGCATAACATTTTATCAAATGCTATTCTGGTTTGGCAGCATTTTGCAGGAAGCAGCACAAATGTTCCAATTAAAGGCAGACTGATTTCTAACCAACAGAAAAATGGCAAAAAAGTTTGCTTAAAATGTTGCATGAATGTGTTCCTAAAGTAATCTATTATACAATAAAAGAATTAATGTTTTCACAATATTACTAATAACCTCTCACATAATGAACACAGGTTACACATGCCCACAGTTAATACATCTCTACATTTAAACTATATCTCAGGCGACTATGAGAAAGGGATTTCACACAAAAGCTATTTTGTTATTTTTGTGTAACAGACTGTTTTCCACAGACAGAACTCAACAGTGAGAGAACTGACAGATTCTCAAGCTGCATTATGGGCAACAGAGATAATAAAAAATCCAAACGGCAGTATAACGTAGTAGAATTTGCCTTTGTATGTTCATTGACTAAACTCCAGCAGTTATTTATGATGGGATGTAATGCTTTCTTGGTAGGAGATGAGGAGGCAGACAGTTTTGGGTTTTCAATTTCATTTAATTGACACATACGCACAATTATATCCCGAAAATGTAAAAGAAAGCAGGAGCAGGGAAGAGGAACAGCTGAATTCTGTCAGGGCTTAATTATAAATGGGGGTAGACTGTTTATGTCTTTGGAGTAAAAGTTTTGTTCAAGCCTTGACAAATTATTTCCAAATCAAATACTAAAAAAAGTTTAGATTCTATATAAACATGTATAGCACAATCCACTACATTTAATATAATAATAATTCAAATAAAATGAAGATGGAGCACAGAGGTAAAACATTTACAAGAGGGTCTGAGAGATTGGACTGGATTCTTTTTCATCTCTAGCAGAACATACAATCATATTTTTCTTTTGTAAAACCTCTCTTTTTTATGTCAAAAAGCTGAAGTCAGATTCTAATTGGACCATTCATGGCCCTGCCCTGCCTCTGATGCGTGTGTAATTGTAAGCTGTAGACGGCAGAGAATATACCACACCAGGTTTAATGAACAAAATGAGATGTCTCTGTAGGAAAAAATTACAGCAGTCGGGGTCAGAGTTCAACTCTGGCCTTTCAGCTGCTAATTGGCTGAGCTTGAGATCTCTCCCAGAAGGTCTCGTCATAAGAGCCTTCAACTTCCTGCTTTTAGCCCTCTCCTTGTGACAGCTCAGAGCCAGCAACTGACCCACATCTACAGCACTGTAGCACTGGTCACGGCTGAGCTTTAAACAGAACACATTTCCTTGCCTAGTATTTTTATTACAGCCTGACAAGAGAAATCCCAGCGAAATATACATTAAGGACGGTGTAAGCTTCAACCGTAGACAAAGCAGTTATAAATGGAGATACTCGCGGCCTCTAAGGAAGCACCGTATCTTTCTTACTATTCTTCTCCGTGTAATTACTCTGAAAAGGCGAAGGCTCAAACTAAACAGGTTTGCCCTTTACAACAGCCACCACAGCTCGAGAAGACCCGCAGAAAAACACAGTAAGCGCACCCACAGTACCAGCTTAATCTTGGCTTATGTTGGGCTCTTTTCTGTCTTCATTGAAGGAAAAATCAGGAGCTGACAAGAAGTGCAGAGCTAATCTTCCCACAGTCAGGTTGCAGGGACAAGCTGGAGATAAGACGGGGCTACCGATAAGACTGGAGACCCCTGCAGCAGAACCACGAGCAGTGAGAGGGGAGATCCTTGGACCTGATATAAAATGAAAGGAAGAGGCTCTGAAGCTCTGGGGCAAAGGCTCCCAGAAAATTAATTATACCAGTGCCCCCATGCAGCCGTACTCTGCCTGATGGCATTCTGCTCCACCTCATCGAGTGCCTTGGTTGGAGAGGTTTGTGTGTCAACAGGCAGGGTTGGCTACAAATGTCATGTTGGTGCAAGCAAGCTGTCAGGAATTCATGTGAACATGCAAGTGAGGGTCTCTTATAGCAACAACAACAACAATAATAATAATAATAATAATAATAATAATAATAATAATAATAATAATAATTAACTTTCTTTACCAAGCACCGTTCAAAAACAAAGTTACAATGTGCTTTACATTAAAAACATCTAGGCACATAAAAAGACCTTAAGATACAACAGTGTAAAATAATTGCAACAAATGCCATCAGCTAAGACAAAGCCATCTCATAGAAAGTGAGTTAAAAAAAAAAAAAGATTTAAAGAGCTCTCTGGTGTTTTTTATATGCTGGCAGACACATGATGAGCAAAATAAGTCAACTCTATTTCCGAAGATTTCTAACATGTATCTGCAGCGTACGTCTCAAAAATGTGGATTCAGACTTCTAGAGTTTCATATGTCACAAATCTAAGGATCCAATCAACTTGCAGTGAGGCTTTGCATATTTTTGTTCCATTTTTTGTCAAAATGGTTTCCCGCTTAAAAACATATGGTTTAATTACTCTAAAACTAAAAGTATTTTCATTGTAAAACTTCTAAATATGTAACTTGTAGACTAGGATGAGTTTTAAGGGGTTAAATCAACACTCAGAGAGAAACTCTGGATTTGGAGTTTGCCTCCTTGAGATCTCTGGAGGGTGTCCAGGTTTGTGGCATCACTTTATTCCATCTTTCTATGTGAGCTTGACACAAACATATAAACTCTTTTGAAAAAGTATTTTTTCAACCTGACAATATATTTATTACGTTTATGGTACCCTCAACAATATACAGGGCATACATACAATATGTACCACTTTGCTGTTCCAGAGCAAACTAAGGTGAGCCAGGCATTGATGAAAACTCTGAGAAAGTGGACTGCTTCGCTCTATCAAGCTCACTGGAAATAAAATGACATTTCCCTAGAAATCCCAGCAACTGAAGGAAGTTGTGTACTGGACGAGCATCTTTACCAATATCACTGGATCACATGCATCAAAATCTCACAAGTCCACCTCTCGTGCAAGGAAACATTTTATGCTGCACTGAGTGCTGAAGTATCATTGAATCTGACATCTTATTGTAACCCCACTGCGTTTGGCAATAACCTGTCACAGAGCGGAGAGCAATATTAGGTCAGTATTCTACAACAGTGAATGTTCACACTTGCCTCGCTAAGCGTCCACCTAAAAGTAGCTAGTGTTCTCACTTTGCAGACGCCTTGCATGTACTTGCAGCTGTGCTTGTGTAGGTCCCACAGGGGCTTATTAGAGGGAATGGTAGGGCTTCTCACAACCTCAGCACACGCTCGCTGCTTCCCCTAACAACAGCCAGCGGGAGAAACGGCAGATAGGTTCACAATTACCAAGCTCACGTCACCCAGACTTCAGACACAATCTCACTGCAGTGGCTCTGCAGCATTGAGCAGAAAGGTCACTGGCATGTTTGAAATTCTGTTTTCAAAGATTCTAATCCTAAAGAAGATAGTGTAATCCACATTCATGACTGCCACATGACTATATAAGGCCATATGAAGAGAGAGCAATTTGTCAGAGTCTTGTTAGCCTGGAGTCAAACTGATGGCAAAATCCGTAGATGTCTGTCATGTCTGACAAAGGAAATGAGTTATGGAACCGATTGTGAGGGAGTATTTGTCATTATTTAACAGTAAAGATTGACAGAAAGGGATTGACATGAGTGAGAGCAGACTAGTGGGATAAGATTCAACAAAGATCCCACAAAGAAGACCACTAGGGTGCATAAAAGTAATGACTAACTCAAGCTGTAGTGGGTTAATACTTTTCAACACACGCTAAAACTAAGGATGTCCTGATCAAGTTTTTTTTGTCCGAAATCCGATTAGAAT
Organism: Amphiprion ocellaris; assembly: GCF_022539595.1. Taxonomy (NCBI): domain Eukaryota; kingdom Metazoa; phylum Chordata; class Actinopteri; family Pomacentridae; genus Amphiprion; species Amphiprion ocellaris. The sequence continues at coordinate 21,245,843 of NC_072770.1, read as the reverse complement.
CAATTCAGTGTTTGCTCTGTGATGCATTAAGACAAAAAAAAATTTGCATCCAAACTGTTCCTTAATTTTACATAGGTGGTCACAAACCTTGTGCTAAAGCTCTGGTATGACACCATATGAAATCTGGTGTCAAGATTATAATGTGTACCATGGCTCAACAAGCTTTAAAAATTAAAACAAGCCTCTATTCTCTACATGCCATATCAGAAAATGTTTGTGCGACCAGGTGGAGTCTCTTACTGCTTATTACTGTAGCAAATCAAGGAGGTGGTCGCATGGACTATAGGCAGCTCCGTGTTATTAAGCAGAAAGTATTGTGGATTTAGCCAGCAAAGGGCACCATGACTAAGATTTCTACAACACTTAATGTCCTCCAGCCAGAGCTGATATATTTTATGTAATCAGCCACAATTTCTACTCTTACTTTCTGAACAGTGTATATGTGGTAAATAATTCCACTCGCTGCAATTTAGTTTTCATTTATTGTTGTTGGCTCAATAGCGTCCTCTCTGGAGCTGTAGTGTGTAACTGGCGTTGGTGCCACACTGTCAGTTCCTGAGGGATGTGAAGGAGGTAGTCTGTGGAGCACAGCACAAGCTCATAAATGTTTGTTTTCTGATGTCCTTTTGTTTATTTCATGAGTATATGTACACTATGATCGGTCCGAATGTTGATTGGAGTGAGTTGTTATATTTAATGTTTTTATTTGTTCAAATATGTATTTGAGGAGTTTGAGATACTCCGTTAGCTAGCTACCTAGCGAGCATTAGCCTAATGAATGTGCTGCTCCCTTTTTAGTGTGCTGTGCACGAGACACCTGAGCCTGCTGACCAGATTTTCTCTTATATTTACCAGAATAAGCGGTACAAAGAAGACGTCACAGCCTTCCGACTTCTTTATACAAAAAATTTCACGACCCAGAGTCGAGGGGTTTTGAACCAGCCAGTGACTGTGCATGGCTACATAAACAACTGATCAGGCTTGGATTGGTGCTGAGACCAATTAGCTAAAAAGTGCTGTGATCTACCACAATCCTGATCTTTGACTGCTTTTTGGGATATCCCTAGTTTACAGGACGTTTACTCTTAATCTGGCCTCTCTCAAGTGCAAGCCTTTTTTACAATGTACTAAGTAAGGGATTTGAACTAACACGATATCTAGCTAAATCTGACTTAGATCTTATTACTCTCACTGCCAGTTTGGCATCGTACTCAACACTACCAACTACAGTGTATGATTTCATAGTGTATAAACTACTAAAGTGAACAGAAAAGAGCTGTGACAGGGGTAACTGTCCAATCCACCACACGCCCACTTTCCGATTGTTATCAGAAACCAGCGTCCATAGATTTTTTCACTAACCTCATCAGAAGTCCTGCTGCACATCTCATCCATCAGTTCAGCCACTGCTCTGCATCTCCTTCATCTACAGCTCTACAACTAACCTTTATGTACATAACAAATTACATGACAAATACTCCTCACATGCTTCTTCAACTTACCCTTCTCCGTACGCAAAATCAAAACAAAAAATTTTTGTCATCTCCATAGCTGATGGTCATTGGCTTTTTAGAATATGGAATAAGACCTGTGAAGACTAAATTCAGTCTGCCTTGATTGGTATTCTTCATGTAAATCTATAACTTCCAGCATTATTTCCTCTCTTATCTCTTCTTTAAGTCTGGAAATAGCTGGCATCATTGGAAATGCAGATCATGGGCATTCTGACAGGAAACTCTGAGGTAGCTGTGAGCATTTCCCCTGTCTAGATAATGGGGTTTAAATGGGATATTCGGTTGTGTGCATTCTGGTTAATTGGACATCAAACACTGCATGTACGTGAGAGATTAGACTTCTGAGGATATGTCAGAATAGAGGAGACTACGTATTTGCTCTCTATCAGATACTTTGTTCTAAATCTGTATTATTGGACAAGAAAAGCTTCTAATTCAATTTCTCACTTTAATTTACTAGGGGGGGATTAAAAGGAACTCCTGAGAGATGTTGCAGGATTATGTTATGGCACTTTCCTGCTGGTAAGTTTTTACTCCGGAATGGGGCATGTAGATAGCACTTTCAGCTGGAGGAAGGTATAGAGGAGACTTGGGAAAGATGGTGCGATGCAGAAAATGTATTAACTGTTTGTATACAGCTATCAAGCTTAACGTGGACCTAGAGAAAGTACATTTGCTTTTAAATACAGAGTTTTATTTAAGTTTTATTGAAAATGTACATGCGTATATTCCGCAGATAATTTCATATTCATGCATTGTCTAAGTAAAGTTGCTTTGTAAACTGAGTTACAATCATATTATTTGACAATGACTGACACTGGATTTTTGGGACAGATGACAGTGCTGATTTTAGGTAATGACAAAATTTAAACACTTTCAGCAACTTATTGTAAAGACACTGCTTGAATCCACACCACTGTATGCTCAGCTCTGATACATACTCTGCTACATGTGCTGCAGACAGTGCTGACAGTATTGTAATGGATCAACTCCATTTCTAGTGGCAAGAGTATAGGAAACATGAAAAACGTGACAGATAAGATCAGCTGATCGGTCAGTCTCCACATATCATGCAATGTTACATTGTGACCCAGTAGTTTGCAAGGTACAGGCTGATAGAGGCTAGAAAGTGACAAGGGTCCTTCACAGTTCATGACAATTTTCTTGAAATCCATTTAGATTTTGGTATTTCTCATTTAAAAATTCCTATTTTTGCTCAAGTATAATGTGAGAGGAAGGCAGAGAAGGTCACTACAAATGTATTTATCACCTCAAGACCAAGAAAACTCCAAAAATTGTGACGGTTAGATATGTCTTGTTATGGACCAAAATGATTCCATAACAGATGAATGTAAAATTGAACAGATAAGCATGTAAAATCATACCTTAGCAAATGGAAAATGCACAATGTTTTGTTACTAATTGCTACACAAAGCTGTTATATTTGCATGCAATTTCCTTTTGAGACATGCTAGCAGCATGGCTTTAGTTATAACAATACTAATCTACTGGTTGTGTGTCTGCCCATGAAATTTTGTGTTTCCCTGAGAATAAATCTTACAGATGCTGGTGATCCACTGCAGACCCTCCTACAGAAAGATCTTATCATGTGCATTGCCGTTAAATTTGATACAGGTCCCGATGGTGCCCAGCACCACCTTGGTGCTTTCTAGACTTTTCCTCTGACATCACCATGATGGTAGCATATTTAGTTTTAATTTTGAAAGTGAAATTATTAACATTTAATAAAATTGTCAGATACCTGAAAAATGTCCATCAGCCAAGAAATCCAATACACATGAAGGGCAAATGTGATCTCATTTGTCCACATAAGAATATCACTGTGGATATCTAAAATGTGCCCTTTGATGAAGAAGCAGTAAATTTCCAGTCTCGCTATTAAATCCTAAAATGGCTTGCCATAACATGTTAGCATGCTGACATATGTATTTAGCTCAAGACACAACTGTGAAAGAACACAGCCTCATAGAGCCACCATTGTGGATGCAGAGTTTTAGTCTTGTTAAGTTCCAAATAATTGGTATCACTGTTTGTATTGTCGGTACAGCTATCAAATTTGAAAGTACACTTTCATTTTATCCCAGACATATATACACACACACTATATGCATGAACACTTGCACAAACAGGCAGGTGGTTTAATGCAGAAAAAGCATCAAAAAGAAACGTGTTGAATCAGCATCTCTCAAAGCTCAAACCTCAACAAATATTAAATATCACAATATACACAATATAAGCTTCGTGAGGCAAAGCTTTTTACAAGGCATTGTACTGGATTGAATTATATTATAAAGATTTTCATACTATTATGGCCACCCCCTTCAGATGTTTCTTTTTCGAAAGGCAGACAACGCAAGTGATGTACATATACTCACTCCCATACTTCTACAGTGCATCGTTCAGTTTTCCATAATAAGTACACACAGGTGTGTACACACACACACACACACACACACACACACACACACACACACACACACACACACACACACACACACACACACACATAAACACATTGTTTTTCGTACAGAGCCAATTTGGGAACACAGGGCTCAACTGCTCCGTGCTCTTTTTCAGCCTGTCCCAAGCCTCTGTTTAATAGCTACAATGGCATTGTGCACTATTGACTGTGGTATGACAGGACTCGGTGTAGGGATTTCAAGGCAATAGAAAAAAAAAGAAAAAATCAA